>NC_069504.1:694152427-694262427 GCF_027579735.1 Bombina bombina | reverse complement strand
ATGATCAAAACATGGGGTTTCTCCCAACGCCTCATGGCGTCTTGCAGTAATCCAGGCAGATCTGCCCAGCAAAGGCCTCTTCTTCCTAGCCACCTAACAACCACCCTGGATGATGAGAACCCAAGCTGCTGTCCTCCAGGTTGAGTAGACGCTCGGATGGCTGCCCAGTGCACAAACGATTGCCCGACAATCGAGGCACGAAGCGGACCACTGCTAGGCCCTGTAACAGAAACAAGTGTTAGGTCATATCATAACAGTGAAAACAACACAACATCAACACACCGTAAGTTTTAGCAGTGGGATAAAAGGGGTCTCACATATATTTGGAACCTCTTGGATTTACACCTCCCCAATGGGTCAGCAGACCAACCTAAAGCTGCTGCAGTCGTAGCAGCCCCCACCCTAAATGAGTGAGGGGCTATGGTATTGGGATTTAAACCCGCCTTTTCTGACGCCCATACCAAGACCCTGAACTGAAACCTCGTAAGAGGGGTACCGTCCAGATGAATCAAAAACCTCTTTGCACCCACTGGATGCATGTCCGAGAAGGCCCTCAACAGGACACAAGAGCAACTGGCTGAACCCTGATGTGCAGGGAGCGACAACCAAGCCCCCCTACCTTCCTGATCCATTTTGTATCTAGGGATGAATAGCAACACCCCATTATCTGCAAATCTAACGTGTTCAGTCAGCATGCCTCCCACTTTTGCCATCTTAGATTGCGGAACCAATTCCCCCACTCGCAGAGCACCATGAAATGCCATGGCGAACACTGTGGAAAAAAGCTGAACCTCATATTCAGAGGAACAGACATCAGGTAGAACCTGAAGCAAAAGGACCAACCGATCAGCAGTTATGGGTTCCCGAACGTCAGGACGCCGCACTTCCGACCTCCCCCAGCCCCGAAGAATTTGGTGAACCAAAAACGTCTTGGAAGAGTCCATCAGTGTGAACAATTTACAGAAAAAGGATACCGCTGCCAACCGTGCAGTCACCGCCCCCTTTTTTGCTTGCTTAGTCCTAAGCTCCGCGAGCCAGTGCAACAGCCAATCTTGCTCACCTGCGCAGGAAGAAAATCCCTGAACATCGCAGAAGAATACCCATTCTTCCCAATACCTCACATAAGACTTCCAAGTGGAAGGTGCCAGGGACGCCTTCAGTAATGGAATCAAAGACTGCCATCCAGTACCACCTGCCAAAGGAAGGGGGGACAGGGAACACCATGAGTTGCAGCGTTAGGAGCAAACTTCCTAAAAATTTTCCATTGAAAACAAGAAAGTGCATCAGCTATAATATTATTATATATATATATATTATATAATATTAGCAACCCCGGGGACATGCCGAGCCTGAAACTCAATGTTCTGCTTAAGGCATCCCAAGACCAGAATCCTAAGATATCTAACCACTGCTGGGGATGAAGATGATAGACCATTGATGCCAAAGACCACACTCAAATTGTTCGTCCAAAAAACGACGGAACTGTTTTCAAGTTTTTTCCCCCCATATCTCCAGCACCACCAGAATGGGGAAAAGCTCCAGGAGGCACATGTTCCTGGTAAGCCCCCTAGCCGTCCACTCAACCGGCCAATGCTCAGTGCTCCACTCACCATTGAGATAAGCACCGTAGCCAAAAACCCCTGCAGCATCCGTAAAAAGGTGAATGGACTGCGCGGACGTCTGAGGCTTTCTCCAAATACAAACCCCATTTAAAACCCTAAGGAACAAATCCCAAACCTGGAGATCGTCCTTCATGTCTTTGTTAATCTTTATTCTTGGATTGGGGGAGGTCACTCCCCGGCAACAGGCGCTCCATTCTTTTCAGAAAAATTCTCCTCATCGGGATGACTCGGCCTGCAAAATTGAACAGATCCAACAGGGATTGCAATTCTTTTAGCGTGCAAAATGTTGCCGCCGCAAGTCTTCTTACTTGCTCCAGCATCTTCCGAACTTTATCTGCCGGAAGCCTTCACTCCTCTGCTACTGAGTCAATTTCTATCCCCAAGAAAGTAATATATGTACAAGGGCCCTCAGTTTTGTCCTCAGCCAAGGGAACACCAAATTTTGACTTTAATAGCCTCATGGTGTGCAGAAGTAACTCACATTCTCTGGCTGACCCAGGGAAGGGGCAAGGGAAGAAGAAAGTAAAGGGGTTCGACCCACCGTTTCAGGCGATGGCGCAATCCATTCTGCAGCTTCATCACTTTCTTCCACCACTTCTCTGTCTGTAGGTTCCTCCCTAGCCTCCATGATTCGTTTTGGAGGTACTTTAGATCTCCTTGAAGGCTTCATGTGAAAAACCAGCAGAAAGAGGAATTGTGCTTCCTGTACAGGGCTTAAAAAGGGTAAGCTGGAACCCCTCCTCTCTATCTGCAACATTATTTCACACACACAACAGAGCACTCCCACTCCTCCGTCTTGGCCTTAACCCTTATGTGCATTCCAGGCAATTTGCCTTACATTTCCTTTACTATCCATTCCCCAGCTTTGCACAACCAACATGGTTATATTAATTTACTTTATAACCTTTAAAGCTCTAAATTTCTGTCTGTTTCTAAGTCCCTAAAGACAGCCCCATGATCACATGCTTTTGTATTTGCTTTTCACAACAGTGTAAGCTAGTTCATGTGAGCTATATAGAAAACATTGTGCACTAATTGGCTTAAATACAAGTCAATAGATAATACATTTTAAGTCATTTGATCAGGGGGCCGTCAGAAGATGCTTAGAAACAAGGTAATCACAGACGTAAAAAAATTATTAATATAAACATGTTTTCTGTGCAAAACTGGGGAATGGGTAATAAAGGGATTATCTATCTTTTTAAACAATAAGAAAAGTTGACTGTCCCTTTAATTTTAATTTACTGTCCCTTTAAGACAAAATTTTACCCAAAATTGGGACATAAGAAAATGATATATTGTTGTATATGTGAACTCTGTTCAAAAGGATAAATTACATGCATTACATAATTACATGACACTGGGTGAGACACTACTAGGATTTTTTTTTTTTTCTCATGAATTAAAGGCTTAAAGTGACAGATTTTCAACATTTAGGCCTAGACTAAAAGTGAAGCGCTATTATGTGTTTACATTGCTCAAGCACAATCAATAGTGCTTCTATTTTTGCCATTATATTTCAAGTCCATGGTTATTTTTTATTGCTTAAGCAATAGTCTAGTTCACACCAACACCTGTATGTCAGATAATGCAGGTGTGCTAAATCCATAACATAATATTATTATTATTATACTTGATTTATGATGCACCAACATATTCCACAGCGCTGTCCATTGGTACAATTCATTTAAATAAAACAATGATATCAAAGTTGTAAGAGACAAGACAAAATTTTACAAACACATTCAGGAGGAATTGAGGGCCCTATTCCGTGGGAACTTACAATCTAGAAGGGTAGGAGGTTGAGAAACAGGAGGTGAGGACTGCAAGATTGAGAAAAATGTTAATGCAGAGTTACATGAGGAAAATGTTAGGTAATTGAAATTAATTTTAGTTGGGTGGTAGGCTTCTCTGAACAAAAAAAGTCTTCAGGGAGCATTTAAAGGAAGAAAGATTAGGGAAAAGCCTGACAGCACGAGGGAGAGTGTTCCAGAGGGTAGGTGCTGCCCGGTAGGTGCTGCAGTCTAGCATGGGAAGAGGTGATAGTCGAAGATGCAAGGAGCAGGTCATTGTTAGATCTTAGTGGGCGGGCTGGAGTATACTTGTTGATTAGTGAGGATAGGTAGTTGGTGAGAGCTTTGTATGTAAGGGTGAGGATTTTTAATTCAATTGTGCTGTGAATGGGAAGCGAATGAAGGGACTCGCAGAGAGGTGCAGTGGATACAGAGCGACGGGAAAGGTGGATTAGCAGCATTTACGATGGAGTGAAGGGAGGAGAGGCGGGAAAGAGGAAGGCCAGTAAGTAGGTTATTGCAGTAGTCAAGTCGGGAAATAACAAGGAAATTGATTATTTGCTTTGTGATGTTAGCGCTCAAAAAAGGGCAAATCTTGGAAATATTGCGCAGGTGGTTGTGGCAGGATGAAGAAAGTTATTGGATGTGGGGGATGAAGGATAGATTTGGAACAAGTGTAACTCTGAGGCAGCGGACTTGGGGCGATGGGGAGATGGTGATGCTGTCGACAGGGATAGAAAACTCAGAAGTCGGTGTAGAGCTTGAGGGGGGATTAGAAGGAGCTCAGTCTTGGACATGTTAATCTTTAGGTGGTGAGAGGCCATCCAGGAAGAAATACCAGATAAGCAGTCGCTGACATGAGAAAGGACAGAGGGAGAGAGAGAAGGGGTGGAGAGGTAGATCTGGGTGTCATCAGCATAGAGGTGATATTTGAAGCCGTAACTGTTGATAAGTTTACCCAGTGAAGAAGTATAAATGGAGAAGAGTAGAGGACCCAGAATAGATCCTTGAGGTACTCCAACAGACAGAGGCATTGGAGAGGAGGAGTCACCAGCAAATGACACAGAAAAAGACCTGTGAGAAAGATAAGAGTGAATCCAAGAAAGAGCAGTGTCACAGAGGCCAAGAGAGCTAGGGGTCTGTAGGAGGAGGGGTGGTCAACTGTGTTGAAGGCAGCAGAAAGGTCAAGTAAGATAAGAATAGTGTAGTGGCCATTACTTTTAGCAGAAATAAGATCATTAGTAACCTTGGTAAGCACAGTCTCAGTTGAGTGTTTGGGGCGGAATCCAGATTGTAGGGGGTCAAGCAAGGAGTTGGTGGACAGGAAGTGGGTTAGGTGATTGTAAACTAGTTTTTAGAGGAGTTGTGATGTTAGAGGAAGCAGTGATATGGGGCAGTAGTTCTCAGGAGAATTAGGGTCAATGGAGGGTTTTTTGAGTATGGGAGTGACCTTTGCATGTTTGAAAGAAGATCAGAATGAACCAGTAGAGAGACATAGGTTGAAGATGTGAGTGAGAGCAGAAGTGAGGGTAAAAGACAGGGAGGGTATTAGATGGGAAGGGATAGGGTCGAGTGGGCAGGTAGTGAGGAGTGAGGAAAAGTGTAATGAAGAAACTTCATTCTCAGTGGCTGGATGGAAGATGCAAAGGGTGACAGAGGAAGTAACTGGGCTTGCTGTAAGATTGTAGGTTGGTGTCGGGATGTTGCTTTGGATTTAAAAAGTAGTCTGCCAGGTTTTGAGCACTAAAGACAGACGGGGTGGAGGAGCAGGTGGGTAGAGGAGAGAGTTAAAAGTGGAGAAGATTGGTTTAGGGTATGAGGAAAGAGTAGGTATGATAGAAGAGAAGTAGGTTTGCTTGGGTAAGTGAAGGGCAGAAGTGTATGAACAAAGAATAAACTTATAGTGGATGAAATCAGGTTCAGAGTGAGTTTTCCTTCAGACACGCTCAGCAGTACGGGAGCATTTTTGCAAATAGCGTATTTGCTGATAGTGCCATGGCTGTAACTGACGGTGAGATGTGTTGCCCAGTTGGGGAGGGGCAATTGTGTCTAGTGCAGAGGAGAGAGTGTTGTTATAGTGGGCTGTAGCGAGATCAGGGCAGGTTATAGTGGAAGTGTGAGGGAAGAGATCTTGAATGATTTTTGAAAATTGGAGCGGATCCATAGCGTGTAGATTTCTACAGGTGCGGGGGCGGGATGGAGAAGTGTGTTTAGCTGTAGAATTAATATTATAGGTGACCAGGTGATGGTCTTAAATGGCGGCAGGTGAGGTCAGATATAGAGCAGAGGTAGGAAAATACCAGGTCGGTGGAGTATCCATCACGGTGAGTAGGGAATAGGGTGGATTGTGAGAGAACGAATAAGGGTGTGACTGATTGAAGTTTAGAGGCAGCAGGGGCAGATGGGTTGTCAATGGAAATTTTGAAGTCCCCAAGAATTAGGATTGGTATATTTGTAGAGAGAAAGTGAAGAAGCCAGGCGACAAAGTTGTCAAGGAATTAGGAGATCGTTCCAGGAGGGCGATAGATGACTGCCACTCTGAGGGAGAGGGGGGAGAACAGGCGAATACAGTGGACAAAGGAGGGGAAGGAGAGAGATGGGATTGGAGGTAGGTACAGATAAGTGCAGGAGGGGGAGAGCAGGATCATAACACGACCACCATGTTTCTCACCTGGCCTTGGGGTGTGGCTAAAGTGGAGGCCACCATGTGTGAAAGCAGCAATGGAAACGGTGTCAGAAGAAGATAGCCAGGTTTCGATAATTGCTAAAAGGGTGAAAGCATTTGATATGAACAGGTCATGAATGGTTGTAAGTTTGTTACAGACAGAATGAGAGTTCCATAGTGCACAAGTGAAAGGAGTGTGTGCCTATGGGATGCATTGGATGGAAATGAGGTAATGTGTGTTGCTTTTATTACAGTTTCTATAAGGAGTGCGTGATTGTGTAATGATGGGAATGAGGGTGGGCCCAGGATTTGGAGAGATGTTGCCTGATGCTAATAGCAGCAAGATTGAAAGTAAGAGTAGGTGATAATAAGATTTATAGCAGTGGGGGTATTTCTGTGAGGTGGTGCAGTTAAGTGACATAGATTTTAAAATAGAGAGTAGTTCATGATAGCTAAGGTATGGAGAAGAAAGGAGAGAGGGGCCTATAAAAACTGCTTGTGGAGAAGGGTAAGGTATGAGCATGTTAAAAGGAAAAGCAATCCTGAAACTCCCATAATATTAAGTGCAAAAAAACTGTGTTTGAAATGAAAATATCTTTTGCTTGCCTCAAATCTTCTTCAAATCTTCTTCAATTCTTGAATAATTCGTAGTGCTGTCACTTAAAGATGGTCACTTAGACTTCAGTGAGGCGTGCACTAAAATTAATGGTGGATATCGCTCAAGCTTTAAACCGTGGGGTGCGCTAAGCAGAAGGTGCACAATTATTGCAGTTCTTTATGTATTTCTGTGCTGTACGATTAATAATAATAATAATAATAAAAATAAAAATAATGGTTTACTTCAGGTCTTACAAAGTGCTAAAATTTACAGCTGTATTTTGGATAGCAGTGAAGCGCAGCACTTATGCCACCACTTGTAATACAAATAAAATGAGTACACTAATAGCACACCCTGCTGTATCAATTCTGCTCCTTTTTCAATCTAATCCTTAGTGTTTTGGGAGATATAATTTATATTTTGCATTTCTTTTTTGTTTGCTTGTTTATTTACAGTGTGGAAACCTATATAGTTAACATTTTTAAATTTTACAACAAAAACATTTTTTTATTTCTAGCATACATTTCAGACCTTAAAATATAATATACTATTTATGTCAGTTTTTAGAGAGCTGGAACGTTTCTTATTGGTCTAGATTTACAGAAGCTTGAGCAGTTCCTGAGATTGCTGAAGGGCCTTGTGGCAAAGGCAAGTTCATGTTTAAATCTTAATGAGTATCAATTCACCTATATTTTCAACAGTTTTGTTATTGGATGTCCCTTCCAAAAACAATTAAAAAAACAACACTTCAGAAACACATTTATACTTACAGGGGGACTCTTGCTGGAGGCCCACACGTATTAATGAGCAGGGATAGGCAAGGTGTCCGTACACGGACACTGGTGTCCTTAACTAGCCCTTGCAGTGTCGGCCACAAACTTAGTATATCTTTTCTTTCTAAATAAATAATAGGAATAAAAAAAAATATGTAGTGTGAATAAAGTTAGTGGCTTGTCAAGAGAATGCTAGCGATATTGGGTGATAAGTTATGGAATAAAGCCTGAGTGAAATACTGGATGTGTATAGCCAGACAAGGGCTGCTTATAGGGTCAGTGGTATCTGCATCTGTATAATAACACCCAGCACTATACAAAGACACAGTAGTGACACTGGCTCATGGGTATAGCCAGAGGAGGGCTGGTTATAGGGTCAGAGGTATCTGCATCAGTATAATAACAACCAGCACTATATAATGACACAGTAGTGACACTGGCACATGGGTATAGCCAGAGGAGGGCTGGTTATAGGATCAGTGGTATCTGCATCAGTATAATAACACCCAGATCTATATAATGACACAGTAGTGACACTGGCACATGGGTATATCCAGAGGAGGGCTGGTTATAGGATCAGTGGTATCTGCATCAGTATAATAACACCCAGCTCTATATAATGACACAGTAGTGACACTGGCACATGGGTATATCCAGAGGAGGGCTGGTTATAGGATCAGTGGTATCTGCATCAGTATAATAACACCAAGCACTATATAATGACACAGTAGTGACACTGGCTCATGGGTATAGCCAGAGGAGGGCTGGTTATAGAATCAGTGGTATCTGCATCAGTATAATAACACCAAGCACTATACAAAGACACAGTAGTGACACTGGTTCATGGGTATAGCCAGAGGAGGGCTGGTTATAGGATCAGTGGTATCTGCATCAGTATAATAACACCAAGCACTATATAATGACACAGTAGTGACACTGGCTCATGGGTATAGCCAGAGGAGGGCTGGTTATAGAATCAGTGGTATCTGCATCAGTATAATAACACCTAGTACTATATAATGACACAGTAGTGACACTGGCACATGCGTATAGCCAGACAAGGGCTGGTTATAGAATCAGTGGTATCTGCATCAGTATAATAACACCCAGCGCTATATAATGACACAGTAGTGACACAGGCACATGGGTATAGCCAGAGGAGGGCTGGTTATAGGATCAGTGGTATCTGCATCAGTATAATAACACCAAGCACTATATAATGACACAGTAGTGACACTGGCTCATGGGTATAGCCAGAGGAGGGCTGATTATAGGATCAGCGGTATCTGCATCAGTATAATAACACCAAGCACTATAAAATAATGTTTTTAATTTCAAATGTACCTTGATGTCCTTCACTAAGGTCTGTACTTTGTCTGTGCCTATCCCTGTTAATGAGGGCAGGGGCATAATGAGGCCGAGGTTGGGCAGTCCATAGGTGAGTTCAGTGGTTTGTGGGTGGAGTCAAGTGTGTCATGGGCGGGGTTGGGTGTTCAGTAGGTGGGGTCAGGCCAAGCTGTGGGGAACCTAGACAAAGTGATTGTGGGCAAATGTGTTTTTTTTTTACATTTATTTATGTTTTAGTCTTTAAAGGGACATTGTACACTAGATTTTTCTTTGCATAAATGTTTTGTAGATGATCCATTTATAAAGCCCATCTGGGTGTGTCTTTGTAAAAATGTATAGTTTTGCTTATTTTTAAATAACATTGTGCTGATTTTCTTCTAACCAAGCCCCAAAGTTTTATATGTATACTGATGTATACAGACTTTAGGTTGCTTCTGTTTGTATAATGGGGTTTTTCAACACAGGGGAGGGTCTGCTCTCAGCCCCTTTCAGTGGGTGTCCCAACCTAACCTCATCAATAGTGCTAGATTGGGAGCTTCTAAGTAAGCTTTTAAAAGGTTTTATATACTGGATTTTTATATCAGTATCTTTGCACATTATTCTTTATTGTAGTGTATATTACATACAGTTTAATGAAAATTGATGTATACTATCCCTTTAACAGGTTTAAGTTTTCTTTTCAGTATATGTTAGTACCGACCATGCTCATTAGCATACATTTGGATAAATAATTATACAGCATGTATTAGCCTGAGGAAACAGCCACATAACAGCTAAGAAACGCATCGCTTTTAAATAAAGAAAAAAATGTTTTTAAATATACACTTGCTGGAGTTTTTTGGACATCATTACTTTGATCCTAGTTTTGCGAGCTATTTCTGTGGAGCAGAAGTGTAGTTAGCTGGGCGGCTGTGAAGTCCCAGTTCCCTTATATTGCACCTAGAGGTGCTTTTATTTTTGTAAGTGTGTTTTATCTTTCTTACAAAGTCGTCTTATCATACAATACTAGGCTATGTTGGTCCATTCTATCTTACCAGAAACAAAGCTGGAGAATAACACCGTGATATCCTTTGGTTTGGATCAGAGCCTGATATTGTACAGTGAGCTGGACTACTGCCAAAGTTCCAGCCTGCCCCACTAGCACCATAGGGTGCATCATGCTTGTGAGTACCTGTTCATTTTGTTATATCTTGCCCTTGTGCTGGTGATATTACGCCATTGTGGCTCCTCTGTGTTTTCTCTTTCACAGACCTCAATCGCTTCAGGATTTGACCATCCTCTGACGGAGTGCTGCCTTTAGACTGGAATTCTTTTTGGGACTTTTTGGTTTTTACACGTTGATTTATGAATATTTGTCCTATTGTTATTTTGTCATTATAACATTGTATATGCTATTTTTGTGTATTTTGCTTATTAGGTTTTGGGAAGCGCCCCCTATGGGAGTTTTACATTAGTGTATCTCTTCCTTTTTTTAATTTTAAAATAACATTGTGCTGATTTTCTTCTAACCAAGCCCCAACATTTTATATGTATACTGATGTATACATACTTCATGATGCTTCTGTTTGTATAATGGGTCTTTTCAATACAGGGGAGGGGGGAGGGTCTGCTCTCAGCCCCTTTCAGTGGGTGTCCCAACCTAACCTCATCAATAGTGCTAGATTGGGAGCTTCTAAGTAAGCTTTTAAAAGGTTTTATATACTGGATTTTTATATCAGTATCTGTGCACATTATTCTTTATTGTAGTGTCTATTACATACAGTTTAATGAAAATTGGTGTATACTGTCCCTTTAACAGTTTTAAGTTTTCTTTTCAGTATATGTTAGTACCGACCATGCTCATTAGCATACATTTGCAGAAATAATTATACAGCATAAACCAGGAGCTACATTTTCTAGGACTGGTTTTAAATGCTCATTGGGTTATAATTAGATTCTAACACAGTTGGAAGAAGTTTGACCATGATAGCATCTTTATTACTATATTTACTATATTTTTTTAAATTTTGGCCTGAACCTTGCAACCGTCTGTGATGGTAAAATACCGGGTGGGTGGCAACCCTATATGTTAGAGTCAGTTGTCTCATTTGCTTGTTCTGGAACATTTTGAATATATCTTTGTTATGCCAATATCCATCACAGTGGAACTCATTCAATGCACCTGTTACGAAATAGATGCTGCTCAGTTGATTAAAATAGAGAGTGACTAACTGATGTGATGGGGATAGGTATAATTCTTTATGAATTCTGTAGTTTTTGAGTTACTAAGTTGATGTTTTTCCATTAAATATTAGTTTTTCCATTAAATATTAGTTTAATAAGCTGGTTTCACTGGATCTAGGCCAATGCAGGGGTGGACTGAGCAGTCTGGCAAATAGGACTTGGACCGAGGGCCTTGGACATAGGGGGGCCCACCAGGGGTATCACCAAGGCAGCCGACCACCATGTGCAGTTAATGGTGGGTGGAGTGGGGCCCTGTTCCTGGATGGGTGGGTCTGTTGCTCTAGGAGCCTATGAGTGTGGGTCTGGCCCTGGGCGCTCTGTCACTGTGGGGGACCTGGTGTTTGGGTCCTTCGCCCTGGAGGTTTGTAGTCCATGGTGAGGTCAGGGCATTAAAACAGGGGGATGAAGGAGGGGCATAGGTGACGATGGGGCCCTCCTCTAATTTGCGCCCCGGGGGCCCTGGTTGGTCTCAGTCCACCCCTGGGCCAATAACTTCCCACTGACTTACCTGTATAAGTAGTTTCTATTCACATAGATTTGTATGCCAAAGGCTCCTTCAGGAACTGAACCCTGTAGCAAAAAAATGGCTATTTGTATTGTATTTTCTAGTTTTGTGTCTGCATCACAATGATTTTTGTAACCATATTCATAAAATCTGCAACAGTTTAGCAGGAGGATAGACTGAATGACAAATCATAGCGAGAAAAAAAAAAAGTTAAAACAACATAATTTAATGTCAAAAAATTAAATTGTTTGTAGAACAAAACAACATGCCAGTGGGAAATAGGTTTCACTGTAGTGATGAAGAGTAGAGACACAAATTGGACAAGACGTGCAGATACAAAGGTGACTAGAGTACAATACTTTGCCTGCAGAACTAGCTCACTAAAATGCTATGACGCATACTTCCAATATTTTACTGATTAATCATTTTGACCAATAAAATTTCAAATATGTCAGTGAAATTTTAGGGGATTTTTAACTCATAGTCCTGAAATCTCACCGCCTTAGAGAACTTATAAAGCCACCAGAGGGAGGGGTAAATACATTTGGAATCAATATTTCCCAGAGTCTAAAACACTTACAAGATAAGTTGTTTATTTTGTCACTGAGCGGGCATGTGACACAGATTCTGGCTCGACGTAAAGGCGTCTGATGAAGTGTCAACACTTGTGCAAATAGGAGGAGGGGGGACCTCTTTGCCCTCTAACCATACATTGCAACATATTACGTACATACCCAGGTGTGCAAGCCCTTACTTTTTATAAAAAAAAAGTCTATGTTTGTACAATGTTTAAATGATATCCACAACTTATTAGCAATTATTCATATTGTCTTTCTGCGACTATTGTCTGTTACTTATCTATCTATATCTTGTTAGTTTCCCTCTGTTTATTTTGCTAACCACTGTCCCTGTTATTCCATTACTCTTTCTCACTCTCTGGTCTTGTATTTATACTGCATTCTCTGGCTCTGTATCCCGCTAACTCCCCACTATTTCTTTCCTTTCTACCATTTTCCTTAAATCCTCTTTTTTTAATAACACTCTGATTCTACTTAGCCAGTTTAGACTGATGATTCCTCCTTCCCTTGTTAAAGCCTCTCTTTTTTTTCCAAATTTCCTCTTTTTTAGTTTATCCCTTTGTTTGCTTTTTTTACCACCTCCTGATACTCTTCTATCAGTTTCTTGTGAAAGTCATACGCTCAAAACCATTACTGCAAATAGCTGCAAATATTTTCATGGAACCTCTCATCCCAAGTCAGCCCTGTGTGTCTCTCAATAGTTATCACCAAGAGGTGTAACTTTGTCTTTGCTGAGCATTTATATCAACTAATCGTTGTTTCCCCCCGGGCAGTGACGTTTGTGCAAATGGGCTGAACGCCCCGGTGTGGGGGGAAACAACAATTTGTTGATTGCTAATGAGTAATCTGTTAATCAATTAATGAAAATGGCGACCGGAGCTTCAGCTCTTATCCGTGTAGCGTTTATAGTGAAATATCTCTGAAGATAAGTATATCCTAAAGATTTCATGAATGAAACTCTCATTCATTTTTTAACTTCTATCGTTTCCCTTTACATACACTTTAAGATTGTGACCCCTTGTTTTAACATAGTAACATAGTAACATAGTAACAGAGTAGATGAGGTTGAAAAAAGACAGAAGTCCATCGAGTTCAACCTATACAAATCTAAAATACTTACAAAAAGCTCCAGCTTAAAATGAATGTAAATTTTGATGAACCAGTGCCCGGTTTTTAATAATCCTATTAAAAACAGGGGCACTTTCATTCATCAAACTTTACATTTCACTGGTTTTGTTAAAATACTTACCTTTTCTTTGTGAAAGCCACTCCAATGCTTCCTCCACCCGTCGCAAGCCTCTTCCTAAGTCAGAAATGATGATCTCAGCCTTCCTCCAATCACGGCGTTGCTTTAGGCAATGATTCCCCCGGGGGGGGGGGGGGGAGCCGTGATTGGAGGATGCTGGGAACTTCATTGTGACGTAGAGGCTTGCGACGGGCTGGAGAGGCTTTCAAGAAAAAAAAGTAAGTATTTTAACAAAACCAGTGAAATCTAAAGTTTGATGAATGAAAGTGCCCCTGTTTTTAATAGGATTTTAAAAAACCGGGCACTCATTCCGCAAACTTCACCTTCACTTTAAATAATCCCACTAAAAGGTGCCCCATTTAATACTAGCAATCATATCCATTAATTTTGTTTCTAGACAGAAATGTATCCAAGCAATTTTAAATGTAGGGTATTGGAATTCACTACCTCCTTTGGTAATGAGTTCCACAATTTTATTGCTCTTACAGTGAAAAAACATTTCAGTTGAAGGAGATTAAATCTCCTTTCCTCCAACCTTAAATTGTGACCTCTTGTCACAAACAATTTTCTTGGAATATATAGAGCTTGTGCCATCTCTGTATATGGGCCTTAAATATATTTATATAAAGTAATCATGTCACCTCTCAAGAGCCTTTTTTCTAAAGAAAACAGACTAAGTTTGGCTAGTCTCTCCTCATAGCTTAAATTCTCCAATCCCCTTATTAGCTTTGTGGCCCTTCTCTGAACTTTTTCTAGTTCTGCAATATCTTTTGTTGCAATCGGTCCCCAGAACTGCATTCCATACTCAAGGTGAGGTCTTACCAGGAATTTATATAGTGACAGAATGATGCTTTCCTCCCTTGAATTAGTGCCTCTTTTAATACATGCTAGTATATTATTAGCCTTTGTAGTCGCTGCCCTGCATTGTGCACCCATCTTTAGCTTGTTATCTATTACTACTCCCAAATCCCTTTCCTCCTTTGTTTGGCTAAGTCTTGTCCCATTAAATAATATATTGCCTGCTTATTTCATTACTTCCAAAATGTAGAACCTTGCATTTTCCTGTATTAAATCTCATTTTACATTTACCTGCCCATACTTCTAATTTTTGCAGATCCCTTTCTAATGAAAGTTCATCCTGCTCTGACCTAATGACCTTACTTAACTTAGTATCATCTGCAAAAATAGAGATGTTGCTATTTAATCCTTGTTCGAAGTCATTTATAAAAATATAAAAAAAAAAAACAGGGCCCAGTACTGATCCCTGGGGGACTCCACTTTGTCCAATCTGAGTATGATCCATTCACTACTACATATTGCTCCCTCTTTTATCATATTGCTACATATTGCTCCCATCTATTATCCAGTTATTTATCCATGAGATAACATTTTAAGATATTCCTAGTCCCTTAATTTTGTGCATTAATCGCGCATGTGGCACTGTATCAAATGCCTTTGCAAAATCTAAGTACATCACATCAACTGATTCCCCTTTATCTTTATTTTTACTTACTTCCTCATAGAATCTAATTAGATTAGTTTTACATGATCTATTTCTCATAAAACCATTCTGATTTGAACTCATAATCTTGTTTACACGAATGTGCTTATCAATATAATCCTTTGTAATCCCTTCAAATATCTTCCCCACTATTGATGTCAGACTAACTGGTCTATAGTTTCCCGGATCATCCCTGCTTCCCTTTTTGAAGAGTGGCACCACATCAGCTTTACACCAATCCTAGGGTACCATGCCTAAGAATAATGAGTCTTGAAAAATTTGTCTATAACAGTGCTAAATTCCCTTAACACCCTTGGGTGTATTCCATCTGGGCCTGGAGTTTTATTTACCTTAATATTATCCAGTTTTTTCCTGATATTCTCTATACATAACCCAGTTAATGGTATGGGCTGGCATGTTCTAGTTTGTTCCAAAGTATTGTCCATTGGTTCCTCTCTTGTGTATACTGAAGAAAAAAACTGGTTTAGTACCTCAGCCTTCTCGCTGTCACTGTTAACCATGATACCCTCCAAGCATTTTAATGTACCTATATTGTCCTTCTTAGATTTTTTTGCTATTTATGTACTTAAAGAACCTTTTAGGGTTAGACTTAGAATCCTTTACAATTCATTTTTCATTTTCAATTTTAGCTAATTTGATTGCTTTTGTGCATGCTTT
The DNA here is from genome assembly GCF_027579735.1 of Bombina bombina. Classification (NCBI taxonomy): domain Eukaryota; kingdom Metazoa; phylum Chordata; class Amphibia; order Anura; family Bombinatoridae; genus Bombina; species Bombina bombina. Next base: position 694,246,898 of record NC_069504.1, on the reverse strand, counting down.
ATTATATTCCTTATAAATATGGTATGTTGAGTCTGTACTATTTTCTTTGAATAATTGCCCTATGTTTTTTTCCTAATTTCTCTTAACACATTTTTATTTAGCCACATTGGCTTGGATTTTTTATTTTTAGAACCATATGGTATTTGTTGATATGTATATTTATTTAACATAGTTTTAAATGTTATCCATTTATCCTCTGTATTTTTATTAAAGAATACATTTTTAAGACACTGCTTATGAAAAGAGATTTCAAATGTGACCATGTTATGATCACTGTTACCCAAATGTTCTTTGACTTCTATGTTTGATATTATATCTGTATTGTTTGACACTAAATCCAAAATAGCTTTACTCCTAGGTGGCTCCTCTATTAATTGTGACAAGAAGTTATCCCTGAGAACATTTAAAAATCTATCCCCCTTAGCTGAATTACTAGTTTTATTGGCCCAATTTAAAGCAGGGTAGTTAAACTCTCCCATAATTACAGCACTGTTATTAGCAGCCTTACCTATTTGCATTAGTAGTTGAGTTTCCGCCCGGTCACTAATGTTAGGGGGCTTGTAGCATGTTCCTAGTAATATTTCTTTAGGATTTTTCCCACCACTCTTTATTTCAACCCACAGGGTCTCTACATTGTATCATAAATATCTTCCCTTATTGTAGGTTTAAGGTTAGGTTTAATATACATGCAGATTCCTCCACCCCTTTTATTATTCCTTTCCCTCCTAAATAAAGTATAACCCTCTAAGTTAACTGCACAGTCATGTGAATCATCCCACCAAGTTTCAGTTATACTGATAACATCATAGTCCTCTTCTGCAACTAAGAGTTCCAGCTCCCCCATTTTACCTGTCATGCTTCTTGCATTTGTTGTCATACATTTAATTTTCATGTGCTTTCTGCTGCCACTTGGTGTGCTTTCCTCTATACTTTCTAATGTGACATTTCTTAAGTCATCCCTTCCTTGAGAAATTATAGAAGTGACATATTCACAGACTGATCTCTCTGTTCTATTGTGTTCTAACTGACCCTCCCCCCCTTTGTCTAATTTAAAAATTTAAAAAATTCTCTAAACGTGCTACCATCCTTTCCCCCAACACACCTGCACCCATGTCATTCAGGTGCAATCCATCCTTACTGTACAAATTGTACCTAAGTGAAAAGTCAGCCCAGTGCTCTAAAAAGTTAAACCCCTAATTTTTACACCATATGTTTAAACATGAAATAACAGACCATAGCTCCTTCTGCCTTACTGACGCCTAGATTATGAGTTTTGAGCGCTATAGGGAAAGTAACAAACGCAACAAAAGTGCCGTTATTTAATCCCCTATAGCGCTGCCATTACAAGTTTTAAAAAACAGGGTTGTGCGGGCGATATGGGGTTTTTAAGCTCCATACCGCACCAAAAACAAGCTCTGATTTGACGTGCCCGTGCACGATTTCCCCATAGACATCAATGGGGAGAGTAGGTCAGAAAAAAGTCTAACACCTGCGATCACGAAAAGAAAAGCTCCGTAACGCAGCCCCATTGATGTCTATAGGGAAAAAGAAAATACGGTTTAAACCTAACACCCTAACATAAACCCTACGTCTAAATACCCCTAATCTGCTGCCCCTGACATCGCCGACACCTACATAATGTTATTAACCACTAATCTGCCGCTCCCGATATCGTCGCAACCTAAATAAAGGTATTAACCCCTAATCTCCCACACTATAATAAATATATTAAACCCTATTCCGCCAATCCCTGACATCGCCACAACTAAATAAAGCTATTAACTCCTAAACCTCTGGCCTCTCACATCACTACCACTAAATAAACCTATTAACCCCTGAACCACCAGCCCCCCACATCGCAACAAACTAAATTAAACTATATTACCCCCTTAACCTAACCCTAACGTAACCCTAACCCTAACACCCCCTAACTTTAACATAATTAAAATATAGCTAAATTAAACTTACAATTATTAACTAAATAATACCTATTTAAAACTAAATGCTTACCTGTGAAATAAAACCAAAGCTAGCTACAATATAACTAATAGTTATATTGTAGCTAGCTTAGGTTTTATTTCACAGGTAAGTTTGTATTTATTTTAACTAGGTAGACTAAAATAAATACAAAATTACCTGTCAAATTAAACCTAAGCTACCCTACACTAAAACCTAACATTACAAAAAAATAAAAAAACACTAAAATTACAAAAAATAAAAAAACCTACCATTACAAAAATAATAAACAAAATTATAAAACAAAATAAAAATTATTCCTATTCTAATACCCTAGGGCCCTTAAAAGGGCCCTTAAAAGGGCCTTTTGTAGGGCATTGCCCTAAGTTAAACAACTCTTTTGCTACAAAAAAAAACATACACCCTCTAACAGTATACAAACCCCCACCCCCCAAACTACCAAGGGCCCTTAAAAGGACCTTTTGGCGGCCTTAAAATGGCCTTTTGTAGGGCATTGCCCTAAAGTAAACAGCTCTTTTGCTACAAAAAACCCAAACACCCAATAAAAAAATAAATTACACAAAATAACAAACAAATTGTCAAAAATAATAAAAATTAATCCTATTCTAATACCCATTAAAAAAAAAAAAACTACCAATGGCCCTTTATAGGGCATTGCCATAAGTTAAACAGCTCTTTTACCTTTTAAAAAAATACAAAGACCCACTAACATTACAAACCCCCACCCCCCCAACCCATAAAATAAAAAATAATATCTAAAAAACCTAAGCTACCCATTGCCCTGAAAAGGGCATTTGGATGGGTATTGCCCTTAAAAGGGCATTTAGCTCTTTTACATGCCCAAACCCTAAACTAAAAAAACCCCACCCAAAAAACCTTTAAAAAAAAAAAAACTAACACTAACCTCGACGATCCACTTACAGTTTTTGAAGTCCCGCTAGAACGATCTTCATCCTGGCGGAGAAGTCCTCATCCAGGCAATAGAATGAGAGCTGCTTAAATCCTATTGGCTGATTTGAACAGCCATTAGAATTTAAGCAGCTCTCATTCTATTGGCTGATTCATCATCCAATAGAATTAGAGCTGCTTAAATCCTATTGGCTGATTTAAACAGCCAATAGGATTTTAGCAGCTCTAATTCCTATTGGTGGTTCAAAATTTTTAGTCAATAGGAATGCAAGGGATGCCATCTTGGATTGCGTACCTTGCATTGAAGATTTATTGTACATCGGCGACCATATGAAGAGGATGCTCCGTGCTGGTTGTCTTCAGGATGGACCTGCTCCGCGCCGCCGGGATCAAGATAGAAGATGCCGCCTAGATGAAGATTGAAGAGGCCGTCTGGATGAAGACTTCTCGCCGCTTGCATGAGGACTTCACCGCCGGGATGAATATTGAAGAGGCCGTCTGGATGAAGACTTCTCGCTGCCTGGATGAGAACTTCTCTACCGGGATGAAGATCGTTCAAGCAGGACTTCAAAAACTGTAAGTGGATCATCGGGAGTTAGTGTGTAAAGAGCTAAATGCCCTTTTAAGGGCAATGCCCATCCAAATGACCTTTTCAGCGCAATGGGTAGCTTAGGTTTTTGTTATTTTTTTATTTAGGGTTTTTATTTTGGGGGGTTGGTTGGGTAGTGGGTTTTACTGTTGGGCGGTCTTTGTATTTTTTTTACAGGTAAAAGAGCTGTTTAACTTAGGGCAATGCCCTACAAAAGGCCCTTTTAAGGGCCATTGGTAGTTTACTGTAGGCTATGTTTTTTTATTTTATTTTGGGTGGGCTTTTTTATTTTGATAGGGCTATTAGATTAGGTGTAATTATTTTTTATTTTTCATAATTTCGTTTGTTATTTTTCGTAATTTAGTGTTTGTTATTTTTTGCAATTTAGTCTTTTTTATTTTTTGTAATTAGATAGTTTGTATTTTTTAGAGTAGTGTTAGGATTTTTTTAATGTGTATTTTAGTTTAATTTAATTAGTAGTTAGTTTAATTTAAGTTTAATAATTATATTAGTTTAATTGTTAGTTTAAACTTATTTTTTTAATTTGACATGTAATTTAATTTAAGATAGGAAAATTGTAATTGTAATCTAAAGTTAGGGTTATGGTTAGGTTTTAGGGGTTGCTAGTTTAATTTAGTTTATTGCGATGTGGGGGGCTTTCGGTTTAGGGGTTAATAGTTTAAATTAGTTTATTTCGTTGTGGGAGGCTTGCGGTTTAGGGGTTAATAGGTTTATTATTGTGGTGGCTGTGTAGGGCTTAATAACTTTAGTATAGTGTTTGCGATGTTGGAGGGCGGCGGTTTAGGGGATTTATAACTTTATTATAGCCCTGACGATGTCAGGGAGCGGTGGAATAGGGGTTAATAAAAAAAATTTGTGGCGGCGATGTTGGAAGCGGCAGATTAGGGGTTAATACATTTAATATAGTGTTTGGGATGCGGGAGGGCCTCGGTTTAGGGGTTAATAGGTAGTTTATGTGTGTTTAGTGAACTTTGTAGCAGTTTAGTTATGAGTTTTATGTTACAGTTATGTAGAGTAAAACTCATAACTACTGACTATATGGAGGTACGGATCTTGTCGTTTTAGGCTGTAACGCCGTTTTTTAGCCAGAATGCAAAACTCGTAATACCAGCGCTATGGGATTCCCATTAAAAAACGTCATTTTTACAAGTGTGGTACTGATGTTTTGTTACAGGCTAAAAGACTTGCGGTACACCTATACCGACAAGACTTGTAATGGCTGCAGTGCTGCTTTAACGCTGAAAATACTATATAAAAGACGAACGCACAAACTTGTAATCTAGCTGTGAGTTAGCACACGGCACTGGTAATAGCTCTGAAAATATTACTTTGGAGGTCCTTGCTTTAAGCTTGCTACCTAACTCCCTGAAGTCATTTTTTAGGACTCTCCATCTCCAATATGTACTATGACTGCAGGATCAGACCCACATCCGTCTAACAGTCTATTAATATGCTCTACAATATGCCTAACACGAGCCCCTGGAAGACAGCAAACTGTTCTATTTAAAGGGTCTGGATGACTAATTACCCTATAAACCTTCCTAATAATAGAATCTCCTACCACCAACATCTGCCTCAGGCCCTGACTTGTATGCCCCTCTTCCATGACTGAAGGACTGTTAACTATAGTATGCCCCTCTACCATGTCTGAAGGACTGCCCACCATAGTATGCTCTTCTTCCACGACTAAAGGACTGTTCTCTATACTAGTCAAAACAGCCCTCTATGACACTGCCACTCTTGAACTGATATCCCCAACATCTTCACTTAATCTGGCAAATCTGTTGGGGTGTACCAGCTCAGAACTGACCTGTCTCTTCCACTTACCTTTACCCTCTAACTGTGACCCAGCTACATTCTGGAGTCACCTCATCTGAATCCTCATCTTTCCACTGCTAGACCCATTAACAACCAGCTCAGTCCTATCCATTTCCCTTTCACGTATCTGAATTTCAGGCAGTGTTGCAATTCGTTCCTCCAGATCTCCAATATGAGTTTCTAAAGAGACAATATGTTCACATTTGCCACAAACATATAATCCCTGAAGTGGCTGCTCCAGTGATGCAAATATGTGGCAAGAAGTACACTGAATCAGAATCTCACACATTCTTATTAAAAGGTTTAACTTAAAAATACAAAATAATTATATTTCCCCTTGGTTACTCCAAATACTTGTTTGCCTAACTACCTTGTTTAGCTAACTGCTTACTTAAACAGACAATCTTACTTTCACAGATAATAAAGGCAGCAGACCCTCTCAGAGCAGGCTCACAGAGTTACTGTGCTAGATTTATAGTCTAGGTAGGCCCACACAGGTGAAAATAATCCCTCCCCTAATTACCCACAAAGGAATAAAAAAATAAAATAAAATGAAGGGTAGAAACTAACGAAAACAGTTTTTTAAAAAAAAACAAAAAAAAAACAAAACAAAACAAAAAAAAACAAAAAACACGAAAAAACTCTTTCTACCCTTCATTTGTTGTTGTTTCACCTCTAAACTATACATATTTAGGTCTTTGTACGTTTTATATTTTAGACCATGTACAATTTTAGTAGCTCTCCTTTGGACAGTTTCTAGTTTATTTATATCTTTCTGAAGATATGGTCTCCAGAACTGTACATAGTATTCCAGATCTGTAAAGTAGCATAAGAACCTTGCTATTTCTGCTACTAATACCTCTTTCAATGCAACCAAGTATTCGACTGGCCTTACTGGCTGCACTGCTGCATTGTATAACAAATTTTAAATAATCTGAAAATAATAATTCCCAAGTCCTGTTCCTCTTTAGTCAGTAATGTACCATTGAGACTATAATTGGCCTTTGGGTTTTTGGATTCTATATGTATAATTTTGCTCTTGGTAATATTAAATTTCAGATCTCATATATTTGCCCAGTTCATTTGATCCAGCCCTTTTGGAACATCAACTCTGTTATTGTATCATCAGCTAACAAGCAAACCTTCCCCTGAAGTTCACTTCCAATATCACTTATGAACATGTTAAATAAAACAGGCCCAAGAACTGACCCTTGGGGAACACCACTAGTAGCCGACCCCTCATTTGAATGCACTCCATTAATTGAAACTCTCTACCTTCTATCCTTAAGCCAGCATTCTACCCACTTAACAATCTTAGCATCCACTCCAAGGCAATACATTTTCTGAATAAATTTGTTGTGTGAGTCAAATGCTTTGCTAAAGTCTAGATATGCAACATTGATGGTCTATTATTTAGTTACATGGTCAAATAAATAAATTAGATTAGTCTGACATTATCTTTTAGCAGTGAAACCATGCTGCCCTTTGTCTTCTAAGTTGTTTGTCTGAAGGTAAGACTTTCCTTTACAAGAGTTTCCCTTAATTTCCCCGCAATTGAGGTCAAACTGACTACTACCCTTTTTATAAAGTGGGACTACCAGGGCTGGCTCAAGACATTGTGCTGCCTGGGTCCGAGATCAAAATGACGCCCCCTGCGACTCCCCACTGCACTATTTAAAGCCTGTGTGCAGTTATTAAACTTTGAAACATATATTTTAAAAATGTTATTAAGCACTGTTAACTGCACTTGGAAAACTGCTATGTGCTGTCCCTAAGTAAGGTGTTACCTTTTCACTGCGCAGAGGCTGTGTGCTTGCTCTCTTGTGCTGCGTGACATGACATATGATGTCACCCGCCTACGGCTGCAGCTCCAGATAAGATTCATAGCTTTCTGACTGAAGAGGAATAAATAGGGCTGGCCCGGTGTCACCAAAAACAGGCCTCTTTCTAACCCTTTTAATAATAATAATAATAATAATAATAATGCTTATATTTATGCTGTTTGAAAGCAGTGTACCAAACACCCTCTCCCTTTTGCCATAAAGACCCTTTTTGTTGTGGAATGTATTGGGGCTCCCATTAAACTGTAGCATGGTTACTCTGAGGGAGCTTCTAGAAAACATATTGCACCATGTAGCATGTTTCTTCAACCTACAGCCTGGTGCCACAATATAGTCTTAAAGGTCTTTTCATCTAACCTCCATTTCACCATCTCCACATGCATCAAACAGAATGTAGTTTTCAACATCTGTCTCACTAGCATTTCTAATGTTTGTTCTTCAGCCATTAAATGGGGGAAAAATACTGAAATGTGCAAACTCTGGATACCCCTGCAATACCATGAAGTACATATTGGTTGCAGCAGCAAATGTTTTTTGTTTTTTTTATAAGCTCCAGTTCAGCTATAAGGTCACACTAGACTAAGTTTCCAGACACAACTACATTATTGATGATACAAGTACAATCACTAACTTACTTAACACTTAGGTATCTCCTCGCTTGCAATCAGAGTGGCCGCTCACCTTTGCCAACTACCGCCGACCCCTCTCAACAGTAGCCTGTGTGCAGGTTTTAACCATATGCTGTGCGGCTTTCTGCATCACGTGGACACCGCAAAGCTACACTGCACCACTGTGTGCCTGGCTTGGGCTGTGGCATGCAGTGTCTGCAATAAACTTTTGGGGTTAAAGACAGAGCTACAGGCCTATAGCAGTGTGGTGCTTTGGTTGGACTGTGTGGGTAATCAATTGGTGGGCGGGGCTAAGGCAGCTATCCCACTACTGAAAGACACTATCACTGTGCATAGCTGGCCTAGCAGGCGGCAGGTGTAGCATGATGATGCGATCAGTCACCAATCTGGAGCTGCTGTAATGCTGCTGCCACCTGCTGTGTTAAGTTGTGAGTGCTTCCTCCTCAAGAGGATACAGAGTGTAGGAGCGGTCCGTCTGGATCTCACAGAAGTGCTGCCCCCTGTTGAGTGCCGCCTGGGCCATTGGACCCACTTGGTCCCATGGTTGAGCCGGTCCTGGGGACTACATTGGCAATTCCCCAGTCTTTTGGAACATCTCCTGTTAACAATGACTGATTTTTAAATAAATCAGCTAATGGAGTAGCTATCATGGCTCGAAGTTCTCTTAGAACTCTTGGATGAATATTATCTGGACTCAAAGACTTATTTACTTTTATTTATGATAAAGCCCTTGAAACCTCTTCCTCTCTAAAAAAGAGAAGTACTACTCATATTATCATTTAAAGTAACATCCCTAAATAAAATCTGACTATCTTTACAATCTGTTGTAAAGATTGAACAAGAGTAATCAATTAGACAATTTTCTATTTGTTTATCTCCTTCTACGACTATATCATTAGACTTGAGTCTTACTTTCCCTCCATTAGTTTTTCTATTTTCACTGATATATCTAAACATACAGAGATACAGGGAATAACTTACCTTCTGTATAGTTCTGCCAGGGGAAGTCTGTACGGAGACAGGTCTGCTATAGAAAGTACAAACAGGGGGGCTGCTGCTAATAAAAAAATCTCAGGGTTAGGGACACTAAAATCAAAATTAAACTTTCATTATTCAGATAGGGCATTCAGTTTTAAGAGACTTTACAGTTTACTTCCATAATCACATTGTGCACAGTCTTTTTATATGCACACTTTCTGAGGTGGCAGCTACTACTGAGCATGTGCAAAAGATCACAGTTTATACGTATGTGAGTCGTATATGAGTTATTGGTTGATAGCTGACGCATGATACAGCGGGCTGACAATTTTAAGTACATTTTAAAATGTATCAGAATAAAAATCTGCTCATTAGAAGTTCATAGCAAGTGCTATTGCATTGTCTTTTAATTATGTGCACGTTTATTATGCAATTCTACTGTATTTAATAGTCTTCTAAGTGTCACAACCATGGTCAAAATTGTATAGTGAGAAGAAAATGCAGAAGTAGCAAGGTCCACCAAACAAGCAGAGTCCAGTAATTACAAAAAGCAGGTGGAAACAAAGAAGGCGCACAAAAGAAGCTTCTGGAATGAGACTAAACTGAAACCAAGGCACCAGAACTTCCATGTACTGAAGTGACTATGCTGTGAAAATGTATAGAGTAGACCTAGCAAGGATGCAAACCCCAGGTAGGGATTTCTGCTTGCAAGCTCAACAACCAATGCCAAAGCTATGCAACCCTTAGTTTGACACCTACAGAATGTGGTCATTAAGCAATGGTTGCTTGGTTGGATCTTGACACAGGCACAAAACCCAACACTGGTATCCAAGGAAAAATTCCAGGTGGGGCATTCGTTTCGTGCAAACCTTTGTTTCAAATCGGCTTTCTTGTTTTAAAGCTGGATACACCTAAAGCCTTAGGGCCTGATATTGAAAAGCTCACCGGCATGGAGAGAAATCATGTAAAATCTTTGGGATTTTTTTTAAACCCTATATTGTAATGTAGGTGTCTCTCCTTTACAAACAAAGCCCTGCATAATGAGATAAATATCTTTCATATCTTTAAAATTTGTGCTTCAAACATTTTTTAGGGACCTCTTAGCTCATCTCACCTAAGCGGCGAGGTTTTGAATATCAGGCTTTTAGTCTTGTGTCTGATTTTATCCTCCGTTCTCTTCCCTTGCTTAATCTCGTCTCCTTCTCTTCTGTTCAGTCATGACTGATTTCTCCAATCCAGGACATTTTTCAAAATGCATCTTGCATCTCACTGACTTATTTTGGTTTACAAAATAGTGCATTTTAAATTTGAATAGAGGATTTTTTTTAAAATATACATCCAAATGCATAAACCACTCCTACAATAACTTTTTACAAGATCTATCAAGCATATGGTGATTGGTTGCGTAAATACCCATTTGAACCTCACAATACAACTGTAATGTATTTTTGATGTGTTTTGTGACAAACTTTTTTGTTTCGCGAATAGTTAACCAGAGCTCTGAGGACACGGTAATCATTTTAGCATAAATCGTGATTGTGCTCACACGTTCGCATTTACTTTCAACTTGTAATACGAGCGCTACATCTGAGGTGTGCAAACAGCTGCGATAAACTCAATATTGCTTGCTTCTAACTGTTAGCATACCATTAATAATCTGGTCCATAATCTTTTAAGTGTGTTCTAAACTAAAAAAGTATATGAAGGGTCTGTTTCATTGTTGTACTAAAAAGGTCACTAAGCAGGGTTATACTTAAAAATGATTGCAATATGTAGTTTTTACCATTTAAAAGGATTTTACCTTTTTCCCATTACTTCCTGTCACAGCCCTACAAGAAGGCTGTGGTCACTACTAGTGTTAATATTAGACATCTATTCTAGCTGCAATCAGTTTATTACCCATGTTCAGTAGAGGAGTTTTGCTACAAAATCATCTGACAATGGAACCTAAGTTCTGCAATGTCATTGCTTATATAGCTGTAGGCAATAGCTACACTGAACATTTCTAAGTGCTCATTTAGCAAGAAGTAACTTGTTTGTTGTTTCTAACATAATCAGTTTCTTTTTATGTTTACTTTAGCTAAAGGAGCACTGTTTAAATCCCCTTAATTTACATCTGTGTAGACTCTTGTTTGGTTAATATATTTCTCTTCATCATTTCAAACAATACAGTAATACAGTTAGTCATAAAGTTATCACTTTAATAGATAATATTTTTGTATTTTATATATTAAAATCTAGATTACAAGTAGAGCAGTATTTTGCGCTTCTGCTCTAGCGATAACTCTACTAGTATTAAGTTTTTTGCGCTAGTTGGGTTGCGTTTGTTTTACAAGTTGAAAGTAAACTGTTTTCGCTTTAGCGTTAACCTGACTAGTGCAAAAATTCGAACTTAGAATAACGCGTGTGCTTTCACGTAATCCACTATAGAAAAAAAAAGTTGACAAACACTTCACTCTCGTGCAAACATGATCACATATTCTCATGTGCACTAACCTGACATGAAAATATGAACAATACTAAGGGGTTGATTTATCAAGCTGCGACGGACAGGGGCACACATATGCGCCCCTGTCACCACAGCTCGCCTCTGGCGGGGTGATTTCCGCTGCCAGAATTTAGCATTGCACACGAGTGCTATTTTGTGCTCGTGTGCAATCCCGCCCCCTGCTCGTGCACAGCCAATCACGCGCGGGCAGAAACTGTCAGTCTCCCCGGTCGGACGAAACCAAGGAGATTGAAATTTGCCAACTAAGAGGTGGCGAAAGGTTAGGAAATCAGCAGTCTGATGACCGCTGCTTGTTAAATACGGACTGCAGGTTCTCTTGTGAGAAAGGGGTGCGAAACCTGTCGAAGGCTTTCATAAATCAACCCCTAAATGATGGTTGAGCTAGGGCAGGAGAGATTCAGCGAGCTGAAGAAACGTTTTTTAGTGCAATATTTTTTAGCAGGCATATTTGTTGCAACATTGTTTATCAGTTTGTTGCAATTGTTTAAAGTGAGATTAAACTCAAAATGTAATTATGAGCCTAGAGTGCACGGTTCAGGATTTATAGAAATGACCCTGCAACATGCTACACTGTGATTTGTTGATCAATGCAGGTGTAGATTTATATCTGAACAAAATGACAGGTTTAAATGATTTTAGAACATTTACGTTGCATTACAGTATTTAATTGCTGATATACCCTATGTATATATATAAAAAATAATAATTGAATGTCTCTTTAATTAGTAATGATAGCTGTCACCTTGTATACTAAGGACTTTACCTGAGTCTTCCATTCTGCAGGCACATTAGCAAAACAATGTTCTTCAGGTATCCAGACTGTAGTTCCTCAATATATCACTAGGTGGCAATATATGTGTGCCTGAATGGCTAGAAGTGTATTTTTATTTTTTTTTAATACTAAAGATCTGTGTAAACCGAAAGCCAAAGAAAGACAGCAGTTTTGCCTCTAGAAATATGTAGAAGTTTTATAGAACAATATTAAATCTTACTAGGATACATTTATGTTAGGCATTATGTGGAGTGATAGGAATAGATTATGTAGTATAACAGTCTAAGGGAAAAGTTATAAGAGCTATTAGAAGGCGGGACCGGGATCAATTATAATTACTTTATAGAAAAAAAGCCTTACCACTTCTTTTTCAATATTTAAACAACAAATACATCTACATGTTTTTCTCATGCTAATTTTTTCTTAAATTGCAGAAGTAAATCCTACATTTATTTAATGTTTAATGAATGTCCCTTTAAATGGTGGATGAGATAGGGAAAGTGGCATTCGTTTTCTGTGGTTGCTTTGTCACCAGTTGATTGCTTCAGTAACTTGCAGGCCCCAGGCAGTGAAGGGGTTAATTGGCACTATTAGCAACTATGAGAGAACAGATTCGAATGATCCCTCTGTCATAGCCAGTGACTGATGACCATCTGACCTCAGGTCTTCAACTGACCTGCACATGAAAGAGAAACAGCTAATTAAAAAGATAAAGAGAAGGGGAGGAAATTAGGAGTTAATTAATATGGTAACTGCACCTTATCCATCTGCAGTGTAGAGGCATTGCAATTATATCGTTATATACTGACAGGCTAACATAATTACATGTAGTTGGCACAATTGTATCTGTATATACAAACACGTGGTGCTTAAACAATACAAGTATAGCATTCTTGTAACTTGACAGAAACCGATTTATTTCACTAAAAGGTTACAAAATATATAGAACTAGTAGGAGTTACATGCAAGTTTTGAATAATATTAGTGGTTACAGGGAGAAAAAGGATGAGCTATAGATGGTGATTATATAGAGCAGGGATGGCCAACTGGCTGCTTAAAGGCTACATGCGGCCCTCTGCACTAGTTATTGCGGCCCCTGGGAATAACAGAACTAACAATATGTACCATAGTCTTTATGGTCCAAGGGAAAAAAAGTGGAACTAAAACTGTTTGCTTTGGGGTGACCACAACTCAAAAAAGGCCTCTGGATTAAAGAACAGCACAGAGGGTACCCTGCAACCTTACCTAAATCTAGCCCTGTGCCACTGGACGTTCTTAGGAAACATTATTGGTTTAAAGGGACACTGAACCCAAATGTTTTCTTTCGTGATTCAGATAGAGCATGCAATTTTAAGCAACTTTCTAATTTACTCCTATTATCAATGTTTATTCATTCTCTTGCTATCTTTATTGGAAAAAGAAGGCATCTAAGCTTTTTTTCTTGGTTCAGAACTCTGGACAGCAGTTTCTGATTGGTGGATGAATTTATCCACCAATCAGCAAGGACAACCTAGGTTGTTCACCAAAAATGGGCCGGCATCTAAACTTACATTCTTGCATTTCAAATAAAGATGCCAAGAGAATAAAGAAAATTTGATAATAGGAGTAAATTAGAAAGTTGCTTAAAATGTCATGCTCTATCTGAATCACGAAAGAAAAAATTTGGGTTCAGTGTCCCTTTAATATGCAGCTTCTAAGGAACTTGGCCATTACTGATATAGATCAATATACATTTGTATACGAATCAAAAGGTGAATTTACAAAGATATGTTCTAACTCATTTGAGGCATTAGAATTATAGGGGCATTGCAATCATTAATTTTTTATTATGTATGTGAAAGAGCCGCATATACCTGTGTTAAAATTATTATTTTTTTACTGAAAAATGTTAAATAAAAGTTGTTTAAATGTAGATTTAAAGGGATAGGAAAGTCAAATTTAAACTTGCAGCATTTAGATAGAGCATGTCATTTTAAGACACTTTTAAATTCACTTCTATTTTCAAATGTGCTTTGTTCTCTTAGTATCCCTTGTTAAAAAATGAATACGCACATATCATACACTAGTGGGGGCTGCTGCTAATTGGTGCCTGCACACATTTGTCTCTTGTGATTGGCTAAACAGATATTTTCAGCTAGCTGTCAGTAGTGCAATGCGGTCCCTTCAGCAATGGATAACAAGAGAATGAAGAAAATGTGATAATAGAATTAAATTGGAAAGTTGTTTAAAATTGTATGTTCTATCTGAATCATAAAAGAAAAATTTTGGGGTTTACTATCCCTTTAAACTAATACTTCAATATTGGTTTTATACTGTCTACTAATATTTATTGGTTTATTAATACAATTTCCCCTGCTGTACTGGTGCTGAGGGACAGGAGTTAAAAAAATAATAATAGATTTTTGAAATACCCTCTAATAGATGAAACAAAATAAAAAGTTGATTACATTGTCTCAAGGAGAAATTTTATGGAGCTATATGCAAAAACAGAGGTGTCCAACCTTTTGAAATGAGGGGCCACTCTAGAATTTGTTTTTTTCACTCGTAGGACAGATGAGAATCACAGATTAAGCTGCACTTACATAAAAACAAACTTCGGACGTGCAAGGTTTTAGCTATGCAATATGTCATTATATAAATTACAGCATGACGGATAACGATAAATGTGTTACCAATCTGTAATTGCAATGACAAATATCAGTGTGACAGTAAAAGATACACTCAGTAAAATTCCACAGTTAAATTAATGTCATTTTGAAGAGAACTCTCAGAGAATAGAAAACATAGTGATGTCGCATTAAATAATTTGTCTAATGTCCTTCCAAAAGAAAAAAATGTCCCTGCGAGTTGTCAGATGTCTCCCATAGAAAGTAATGGAGCTTGAAGGAAACTGAAACTTTGCTTGGGAGAATGAAGTTAGCAGGGAGCAGGGGGCGCAGTCAATACAAATCTAATTACTCTGGTCTCAGTATTTACTATCTTACAATTGCCTCTATTTCCGTACGCATGTTTTTCTATGAGGGTGTTAAATGTTTTGCTTACTTTAATACAATTTTGCCCCCTTTCAGTTTGCGAGAAAGAACAGCAAGATCTGCAGGGGGAAATGTTTACAGAATACCCCAGACCTGCTGAAGAAATTTCAGCTACTCCAATGGAATGTCCCTGTTTAGCCCATTAGCAGATGCAGGAAAACACATTTTACAGTAAGGATAATAATATGGGCTGGATTACAAGTGGAGCACTAAATTATGGGCTATATTACAAGTAGAGGGCAATAATTAACCAGCCATTACAAGTGGCTGGTTATTGCTACCGCAACCTCGCAGTAGCAATTGGTTCTCCGAAAATTTAATTTTCTAAAAGTGCCCCAAATACTCTCAAAATAGAGGGCATTGTAGTTTTTATTTAAAAAAAATCTAGTATTTTTTTAAATAATCCCAACTGCACTAAGCAGTTTGGGGGCTTTAAAGTTGGTGGGGATGGGGTGTTAGAAAAGAAACGTCACTGAAAAGTGCCTTTACATTGTGATCTATGGGAACTGTGTGTTCCCAAAGACCGCAATGTAAATAAAAAAAATGCCCTACCCTATTCTAAATTAAAAAAGTTCAAAGCTCTTTTACCTTACCAGCCCTTAAAAGGACCTTTTGTGGGGCATGCCCCAAAGAATTCAGCTCTTTTGCCTGTAATAGAAAAATACAACCCCCCCCAACATTAAAACCCACCACCCACATACCCCTAATCTAACCCAAACCCCCCTTAAAATAACCTAACACTAATCCCCTGAAGATCATCCTACCTTGAGTCGTCTTCACTCAGCCGAGCAGCGATGGAACCGAAGAGGACATCCGGAGCAGCAGAAGTGATCATCCAAGGAGCGCTGAAGAAATCTTCCATCCGATGAAGTGATCCTCCAAGCGGCGCTGAAGAAGTCTTCCATCTGGGCGATGTCATCTTCCAAGAGGCGCTGAAGAAGTCTTCTATCCGGGCGATGTCATCTTCCAAGCCGGGTCTTCAATCTTCATCCCGCCGACGCGGAACATCCTTCTTTACCGACGGACTACCGACGAATGAAGGCTCCTTTAAGGGACGTCATCCAAGATGGCGTCCCTTCAATTCCGATTGGCTGATAGGATTCTATCAGCCAATCGGAATTAAGGTAGGAAAAATCTGATTGGCTGATTGAATCAGCCAATCAGATTCAAGTTCAATCCGATTGGCTGATCCAATCAGCCAATCAGATTGAGTTCGCATTCTATTGGCTGATCGGAACAGCCAATAGAATGTGAGCTCAATCTGATTGGCTGATTGGATCAGCCAATCGGATTGAACTTGAATCTGAATGGCTGATTCAATCAGCCAATCAGATTTTCCCTACCTTAATTCCGATTGGCTGATAGAATCCTATCAGCCAATCGGAATTGAAGGGACGCCATCTTGGATGATGTCCCTTAAAGGAGCCTTCATTTGTCGGTAGTCCGTCGGTAAAGAAGGATGTTCCGCGTCGGCGGGATGAAGATTGAAGACCCGGCTTGGAAGATGACATCGCCCGTATAGAAGACTTCTTCAGCGCCTCTTGGAAGATGACATCGCCCGGATGGAAGACTTCTTCAGCGCCGCTTGGAGGATCACTTCATCGGATGGAAGATTTCTTCAGCGCCCCTTGGATGATCACTTCTGCCGCTCCGGATGTCCTCTTCGGTTCCATCGCTGCTCGGCTGAGTGAAGACGATTCAAGGTAGGATGATTTTCAGGGGATTAGTGTTAGGTTATTTTAAGGGGGGTTTGGGTTAGATTAGGGGTATGTGGGTGGTGGGTTTTAATGTTGGGGGGGTTGTATTTTTCTTTTACAGGCAAAAGAGCTGAATTCTTTGGGACATGCCCCACAAAAGGTCCTTTTAAGGGCTGGTAAGGTAAAAGAGCTTTGAACTTTTTTAATTTAGAATAGGGTAGGGCATTTTTTATTTTGGGGGGCTTTGTTATTTTATTAGGGGGCTTAGATTAGGTGTAAGTATCTTAAAATTGTAATATTTTTAAAATGTTTGTAACTTATTTTTTTTATTTTTTGTAACTTAGCTTTTTTTATTTTTTGTACTTTAGTTAGTTTATGTAATTGTATTTAATTGTAGTTATTTGTAGTTAATTTATTTAATTAATGTAATGATAGTGTAGTGTTAGGTTTAATTGTAACTTAGGTTAGGATTTATTTTACAGGTAATTTTGTATTTCTTTTAGCTAGGTAGTTATTAAATAGTTAATAACTATTTAATAACTATTCTAACTAGCTAAAATAAATACAAAGTTACCTGTGAAATAAATATAAATCCTAAGATAGCTACAATGTAATTATTAATTACATTGTAGCTATCTTAGGGTTTATTTTACAGGTAAGTATTTAGTTTTAAATAGGAATAATTTATTTAAGTATAGTGTAGTGTTAGGTGTAATTGTAACTTAGGTTAGTTTTTATTTTACAGGTAAATTTCTCTTTATTTTAGCTAGGTAGCTATTAAATAGTTAATAACTATTTAATAGCTATTGTACCTAGTTAAAATAAATTGAAAGTTACCTGTAAAATAAAAATAAATCCTAAGATAGCTACAATATAATTATTATTTATATTGTAGCTATATTAGGGTTTATTTTACAGGTAAGTATTTAGTTTTAAATAGGATTAACTTAGTTAATAAGAGAAATATTATTTAGATTTATTTAATTAATATTTAAGTTAGGGGGGTGTTAGGGTTAGTGTTAGACTTAGGTTTAGGGGTTAATAAATTTATTACAGTGGCAGCGGTGTAGTGGGAGGCAGGATAGGGGTTAATATACGTATTATAGGTGGCGACGTGTAGGGGGGGCAGATTAGGGGTTAATAAATTTAATATAGGTTGCGGCAGGGTCCGGGAGCGGCGGTTTAGGGGTTAAACTATTTATTTAGTTGCGGTGAGGTGCGGGATCGGCAGGATATGGGTTAATAACTTTATTATAGAGGGCGGCGGTATAGGGGGGCAGGATAGGGGTTACTAGGTATAATGTAGGTGGCGGTGGGCTCCGGGAGCGGCGATTTAGAGGTTAATACATTTATTATAGTTGCGGTGGGCTCTGGGAGCGGCGGTTTAGGGGTTAATATGTATAGAGTAGCTTGCGGTGGGCTCCTGGAGCGGCGGTTTAGGGGTTAATATGTATAGAGTAGCTTGCGGTGGGCTCCGGGAGCGGCGGTTTAGGGGGTAACAAATGTATTTAGTTGCGGCGGTGTAGGGGGGACAGATTAGTGGTGTTTAGACTCGGGGTACATGTTAGGGTGTTAGGTGCAGACATTTCCCATAGGAATCAATGGGATGTCTGGCAGCAGCGAACTTGTACTTTCGCTATGGTCAGACTCCCATTGATTCCTATGGGATCCGCCGCCTGCAGTGCCGAGCGTACCTGCTAGTTTTTTGATAACTAGCAAAAGTAGTCAGATTGTGCCGCACTTGTGTGCGGAACATCTGGAGTGACGTAAGAATCGATCTGTGTCGGACTGAGTCCGGCGGATCGAAGTTTACGTCACAAAATTCTACTTTTGCCGGTCTCTAGCCTTTGATAACTAAGGCGAATCAGCCTCGCCACAAATACGCTTCGGAATTCCAGCGTATTTGAGGTTGACGGCTTGATAACTAGGCCCCAGGGTCTCCTCCAGTTTTCTGTCTAATGTATCCCGAACAGTATATTTCCTTGATGAGTAATATTGCTATATATACGATAACTATACTGAAAATAATACTCATGGTAAAGAGATATTAATTATTTGTTATCTAGATGTATAAAAATAAATAAACTGCATTGGATTGCCACATTGTGATCCATGGCTCTCAGGTTTGGGGTAAGTTTGGAGAGCTTTTAAGAAATAAAATGAGTTTTGCAAGACAATGTTACTTGAAAAGAAATGGTTATGTTGGGCTGTTGGGCTCATATATATATATATATATATATATATATACACGAGACTGTGTTAAGCCTTATAGAGAGAAAGCTGGATCTGTCATTAGGCAAGTGGGCAGCTGCCTAGGGTCTCCCCCACTTGCTTAGCATATTAAGATATAGCAGCTTCACAATTCATTTATTATTAGTCTAATAGTCAGATGCTGAACTCAGGATTTAAAGACTTTTATCAAGGTTTGTTTGTAGGTCAGCAGTACTGAGTGTATATACTAGTGATGATGGTACAGTTCAGTGAGAGGAACAGCATGGGGGGCGGGGGGTAAACAGTGTCACTATACAGTACCACAGAATGGGGGGGGCTGGATCATGTCACAGACTACTGTGGTCACTTTATAAAGTACTGGGGTGGGTAGGGTCAGGCCAGCCATCTCACCGGCAGATTACAGACTGTGTCACTAACTCACTATATATAGTACTGGTGAGTTAAACAGTGTCACTATATACAGTAATAGGAGGTCAGAACATCTCACAGACTGTGGGTACAGGGTACCTCTTTTTGCGGACATGTAATCTGATTCACATTTTTTTTTCTGTGTTAAATGTTAAAAATGTTATATATATACACGAGACTGTGTTAAGCCTTATAGAGAGAAAGCTGGATCTGTCATTAGGCAAGTGGGCAGCTGCCTAGGATCTCCCCCACTTGCTTAGCATATTAAGATATAGCAGCTTCACAATTCATTTATTATTAGTCTAATAGTCAGATGCTGAACTCAGGATTTAAAGACTTTTATCAAGGTTTGTTTGTAGGTCAGCAGTACTGAGTGTATATACTAGTGATGATGGTACAGTTCAGTGAGAGGAACAGCATGGGGGGCGGGGGGTAAACAGTGTCACTATACAGTACCACAGAATGGGGGGGGGGGGGCTGGATCATGTCACAGACTACTGTGGTCACTTTATAAAGTACTGGGGTGGGTAGGGTCAGGCCAGCCATCTCACCGGCAGATTACAGACTGTGTCACTAACTCACTATATATAGTACTGGTGAGTTAAACAGTGTCACTATATACAGTAATAGGAGGTCAGAACATCTCACAGACTGTGGGTACAGGGTACCTCTTTTTGCGGACATGTAATCTGATTCACATTTTTTTTTCTGTGTTAAATGTTAAAAAAAAAAAAAAAAAATATGTATCAAACTCACCTTTTTTTTTGATGGGGGCCCTTCTTAGATTCTTGCACCTGGGCCCTGTGGTTTCTAGTTATGCCTCTGGGAAGTGGGTCTGTTGCTTAGTATAGAGGTTTCAGTTCAGGTTGGCTGGGACTTTTAATTCACTGTAACTGATATGGTAGACTGCACTGCTTGAGATGGCCATAGAGGGCACCTGTTAAGAGAAGCTCTTGTCCAGTGAAATGTCTTCTGTTAACCTGTGTGCTCTGACAGCACATTTTAGGAGTAAACAGGATGAGTAAATAATACTTCAACAGATGACTTTGTTAAAACTGTATTTTTTAAAGGTTTATTTGGATAAAAAAAGTATTAAAATGATTATGCTAATATTACTATTATTTTTTTTTAAATAAAGATTTTATAAATGTGAGCAACATGTGTGAGGAACATTTTTTTGGTGTGGACTACAAACCTCTGCATGTGTACATTAGTGTTGCCAGCTATCTTCCGCAACAATACTGTACGACCAGTCAGTGACTTGGCACATGGTAATTGGGGTCACACAATACCCCCCAAAAGCTCTACCTTAGCCCCTGCTCGTGATCTCACAATGTATATTTTTCACAACTGAGCAATCATTTTAACCCTTGGCTGCCAGTGACATACATAAACAGAAGTGATTTGACCAACTTGACTGCCCCCTCACTTATTTCTTTTCCATGTTTGTAATGCATTGAGGAATAGGGAGCCTTATAACAATTAGCTAATACTCAGGGACTTTAAAAACACTGGACATTTTAGTGTCCAGTATTTTTGTGAAGATTTTACTGGACACCCTGCTAAAATACTGGACTGTCCGGTTGATTACTGGACACCTGGCAACTCTATTACATGTTCATATAGATAAGATAGAACACAAGATGCTATGGTTTTTTAGTATCTGCTTGTTTGGTTTGTCCTGGTAAGGGTCTACCTTTCTGCTCTGTGCTGGGTAGTGGCTACTATTTGTAATATACAGTTTTGTTACAAACTATTTTCAGATGACAAATTCTGTAATATATCCACTTTGGCATTCTGTGTTCCTGTTTTCTACGATTAGACTAAATTTGTACACTCCTCATGAAACACCTTGTATGTAATATGGTATTGTTTATTATGAATATATAGAAGGAATAAATGTACTGTGAATTTGTATATTTTGCGCAGTGTGCATATATTATACACTTATTTGTATGCACTCAGAGAGAGCTAACAGGGACCACTGCACACCTATTACACCTCAGTTAAAAATCCATGAGCCTGTAGCAAGAAGATTATAGTGGGGTTTTCACTCCCTAATTCTCAATTTCTTTGTACATTATTAACCACACAGTGTAGCAAAGCTGATCTACATACAGAAAAAACCCCACAGGCCTACAGAGAGAGCGGTGTAGTAACTCGTTTGTTTCCAATGACGATGGTCAAACTCCCATGACAATAAAATAATTAAAAGAAAATTGCACTTCCCTTTCTTTCCATAAAATAAAACATGAAAGAAAAATGAGACTGGTATTTTGCAAAATGCATAGGATGGCAAGGAGTTAAGTATTAAGATTTAAGGCGCATGGAGGAGAAACGCCACGCCTAATGATTTTGATAATTGCCTTTCAGTTTCATCCTCTCTCTCCTACTTCATCTCTCTCCTTCCCTCTCTCCCTGGGTTATTTTTTCCCACTTATTTTCTGTCTCTTTTTCTCTCTGTCAGGACGTGACAATTTGTTCTCACCAATGTTACATCTATCACTTTATCTCTTACGCCAAACACTTTCAACATCTTTTCAGCCATCTCTTTCTCTCACAATGTCATTCCCTCTTTTTTTACTGATTCTCTCTATTTTCTCCCTCTCCCTCTCATCAGTCCCTTCTTCTCATTTCTCCCTCCTCCTTTCTCTCTCTTTCTTTCTCCTTTTTTTTTTTCTTCTTGGCGGATTTGCAATTTCCCTATAAAAGTGAAAATTCATTTCCAGGCTAATGCAGTGTCAGGCGGCTGTTTACTGAGCATGGATGATATATCGGGGACAGTGCATACAGAGGACTAGTTAATGATGCATTGAATTAAATCCTGACTCCTCAGCTGAGCTTTGCACCTCCCTTAAGTTCCCAGGCTTCTCTCTCCTTTCTCTCCCACAGTCTGACAGTCTACCCCCTCTCTTCTCTCTCTCCACCTTAACCACTTTGAGTGTCAGAAGATGCAAAGAGGCCTCTGAATTCTAGGCAGTGCCCAGGGGGGTTACTGCAGTCACAGAGGTGGAGTAGAGGGGGCACTAGTAAGCAAAAAGGACATTCTGTGACAAGGAGTGAGAAGAATGAGAAAAAAACAAAAAAACATAAAGTGACACCGACCAGTGTAAACAGAAAAAGAGCTATACTTATAAGTGACAAAGGACAGTGACAAGAAAATGTAATAGTCATAGAAGCAAGCAGAAGTCATTGATAAAGGATATTAACTGTGACCAGGAATAAAGAGTGCAGTGACACTGAAATATATAGGAGACCGTGACAAGTACAGATAAGTCAGTGACATACAGTGAGAAAGTGACTGTTATAAAGCTTAGGGACAGTCCCACTGTCACAATGCAACAACAGGAAGGGACACTCAAAGTGATGAGGAATAGACGTAACAAAACCAGTGGAAAAAGAGAAACATATTGTTTAAATAGGGAAGAGGGAGGTAGGGGATTGTGATTTTTTAAAGGGACATTAAAAGCGTTTCTTTTTCTATCATGCATAGGAAAGAGCACTATTAAAACACATTATTATTATTAGAATTATTATTATTATTTGTAACAGAAAGTGCATGTTTGTGCCATTCTAGTCGGTAGGATGGAATCCTATTGGCTGATAAGCAAAACTCCAACAACTCTATAGGTGGAGTGTGACATCCCTAGAAGCATAAAAACACATTTTTTTACCTTTCTCTTTATAACACAAGCAACAGAAGGGACAATTATACATGAAGCAACAATAACAATAAGCACAGAAGACTGTGTTTAGATGAAAGCAATAGTGTCCCAACAATGGACATTCATAGAAACAAAGATCAAGTGACTTGTGAGAGAGCCACATCCTCTGCCTTACACGGCTGTGCACAGTTACACATTGCATCTTAGATACACACCCATGTATTGATCTGACAAAGCAAATTGTCTGCTAAAACATGCACAATTCACAGAACGAGTTTAAAGGGACACTCAAGTCAAAATAAACTTTTATGATTCAGACAGAGCATGCAGTTTTAAGACACTTTTAATTTTACTTTCATTATCAAATTTTGCACAATCTTTTTCTATTCACACTTTCTGGGAAACAAGATCCTGCTGTGCATGTGCACAAGTTTACAGGGTATATGTATACTAGTCTGTGATTGGCTGATATCTGTCACATGATACAAGGGACCAGGAAAATGGCAGAAAAAATAAATTTGCCAGAAAAATATCTACTGTTTATTTTAACTAGAGAGCAGGTATTATTGCCTTGTTTTTTTTATTAAGCACTTTTTAATTATGTAATTCTACTGCATTGAGTGGTCCTTTAAGAATTTATGTTATAGCAGCTAGTTATTAATTTAAGATTTTTTGAAAATTATGAATCTTAGTGGTGTTGTACTAAGGCGCTTTAATTCCTATAATTCTGGTATGACTAGTTGGGCTAATACAACTTTGCCCCAGGACAGTATAGAGTTTGTGTATAGAGTTTACTGTACCTTACTAAAGCCAGTCACATAAACAGTTTCTCTTAGACCCATCACCACAAAATACCCAGAGCACCAAGGAAAGGAAAATAACCATTGCTTGCTAATAATCTCTGCCAAGGTTCATAAGAAATCTTAGTAGATAATCATAGGACAGAGAGCTTCCTTATCTGGGACTGTAAAAGGGATGGATTATGAACAATCTAATTAATTTGACTGTATATGTGACCTATATAGGGAAATTTACAAAGAAAGGCAAAGGAAAATTATACACACTTGTCAATACTGAACAGATTGTAGCAAATAATATGACCCCCAAAGTAAGAGAAATGCATCCACAGAATTATATAGTTGAAAGTAAAATGTTAGTGCTTGAGCATCAGGGGGTCGATCCGATATAAAGCGTCGCCCGCAAAAGCCGGCGACGCCAATAATTGCGCGGATTTGGTATCCTATATACGGCGTAAGCTAGAAGTTACGCGCGTATATTTCTGCCGTCGCCCGCAGTTTTTTTGGCTATAGGCAGGTATACCAAACCCGCGCAGTTTGGTATCCAATATGCAGCGTAAGGACTTACGTGGCGAAAATGGAGAAAACTTACTCCATTTTCACCTCGCCACAAAAATCAGCCGTAAGAAGCCTTACGCTGACTATTGGAGCCCCGTAACTCCCTAAACTAGCTGCTAAAATAAACCTAACACCTAACGCATGCGCAATGTCTATCTCCCTGTCAACCGCGATCTGCTAAAATAAACCTAACACCTAACGCATGCGCAATGTCTATCTCCCTGTCAACCGCGATCCCCCCCCCCCCCCGAAATCCCTAATAAAGTTATTACCCCCTAAAACGCCGCTCCCGGACCCCGCCGCCATCTACATAAACTAACCCCCTACTGTGAGCCCCTAAAACCGCCGCCATCTACCTTATCTATCCCCTAATCTGACCCCTTACACCGCCGCCACCTATATAAAAATGATTAACCCCTAATTTAATCTACCTACCCCGCCGCCAGCTATGTTATCTATATTAACCCTAAGTATATTATAGTTAATATAGTTATTACATTATATATATTAACTATATTAACCCTAATTATATTAGGGTTAATATAGTTACTATAGTATTTATATTAACTATATTAACTCTATCTAACCCTAACACCCCTAACTATATTTATATTAAATTAATCTAATTAATGTATAAACTAAAATATTCCTATTTAAATCTAAATACTTACCTATAAAATAAACCCTAAGATAGCTACAATATAATTAATAATTACATTGTAGCTATGTTAGGGTTAATATTTATTTTACAGGTAAATAGTTAATTATTTTAACTAGGTATAATAGATATTAAATAGTTATTAACTATTTAATATCTACCTAGTTAAAATAATTACCCAATTACCTGTAAAATAAATCCTAACCTAAGTTACAAATACACCTACACTATCAATACATTTAATAAACTACAAACATCTATCTAAAAATACAATTAAATTAACTAAACTAAATTACAAAAAAAAACAAACACTAAATTACAAAAAATAAAAAAAAGATTACAAGATTTTTAAGCTAATTACACCTATTCTAAGCCCCCTAATAAAATAATAAACCCCCAAAATAACAAAAATTCCCTGCCCTATTCTAAATTAAACAAATTTCAAAGCTCTTTACCTTACCAGCCCTTAAAAGGGCCTTTTGTGGGGCATGCCCCAAAGAATTCAGCTCTTTTGCATTCAACAAATACAATCCCCCCCCCCCATTACAACCCACCACCCACATACCCCTATTCTAAACCCACCCAAACCCCCCTTAAAAAATCCTAACACTACCCCCCTGAAGATCTCCCTACCTTGTCTTCACCACACCGGGCCGAACTCCTGATCCGATCCGGGCGATGTCATCCTCCAAGCGGCAAAGAAGAATTCTTCCTCCGGCGACGTCTTCCTCCAAGCGGCAGCAAAGTCTTCATTCTTCCGGCGGCATCTTCAATCTTCTTTCTTCGCTCCGCCGCCGCGGAGCATCCATCCCGGCCGATTGCTAAACTTGGAATGAGGTACCTTTAAATGACGTCATCCAAGATGGCGTCCGCCGAATTCCGATTGGCTGATAGGATTCTATCAGCCAATCGGAATTAAGTTAAAAAAATCTGATTGGCTGATTGAATCAGCCAATCAGATTCAAGTTCAATCCGATTGGCTGATCCAATCAGCCAATCAGATTGAGCTCGCATTCTATTGGCTGTTCCGATCAGCCAATAGAATGCGCCGGAAGAATGAAGACTTTGCTGCCGCTTGGAGGAAGACGTCGCCGGAGGAAGAATTCTTCTTTGCCGCTTGGAGGATGACATCGCCCGGATCGGATCAGGAGTTCGGCCCGGTGTGGTGAAGACAAGGTAGGGAGATCTTCAGGGGGGTAGTGTTAGGATTTTTTAAGGGGGGTTTGGGTGGGTTTAGAATAGGGGTATGTGGGTGGTGGGTTGTAATGGGGGGGGGGGGATTGTATTTGTTGAATGCAAAAGAGCTGAATTCTTTGGGGCATGCCCCACAAAAGGCCCTTTTAAGGGCTGGTAAGGTAAAGAGCTTTGAAATTTGTTTAATTTAGAATAGGGCAGGGAATTTTTGTTATTTTGGGGGTTTATTATTTTATTAGGGGGCTTAGAATAGGTGTAATTAGCTTAAAAATCTTGTAATCTTTTTTTTATTTTTTGTAATTTAGTGTTTTTTTTTTTTTGTAATTTAGTTTAGTTAATTTAATTGTATTTTTAGATAGATGTTTGTAGTTTATTAAATGTATTGATAGTGTAGGTGTATTTGTAACTTAGGTTAGGATTTATTTTACAGGTAATTGGGTAATTATTTTAACTAGGTAGATATTAAATAGTTAATAACTATTTAATATCTATTATACCTAGTTAAAATAATTAACTATTTACCTGTAAAATAAATATTAACCCTAACATAGCTACAATGTAATTATTAATTATATTGTAGCTATCTTAGGGTTTATTTTATAGGTAAGTATTTAGATTTAAATAGGAATATTTTAGTTTATACATTAATTAGATTAATTTAATATAAATATAGTTAGGGGTGTTAGGGTTAGATAGAGTTAATATAGTTAATATAAATACTATAGTAACTATATTAACCCTAATATAATTAGGGTTAATATAGTTAATATATATAATGTAATAACTATATTAACTATAATATACTTAGGGTTAATATAGATAACATAGCTGGCGGCGGGGTAGGTAGATTAAATTAGGGGTTAATCATTTTAATAGAGATGGCGGCGGTGTAAGGGGCTTACATTAGGGGTTAATAATTGTAATATAGATGGCGGCGGTGTTAGGGGCTCACTTTAGGGGGTTATAGATATAATATAGCTGGCGGCGGGGTACGGGAGCGGCGGTTTAGGGGTTAATAACTTTATTAGGTTGCGGCGGGGTACGGGAGCGGCGGTTTAGGGGTTAATAGCTTTTTTATTGTTAGGCTAGTGAGGGGGGATAGCGGATAGAGGGTTAGACAGTGCGGGCTATGTTAGGGAGGCGTGTTAGACAGTGCGGACTATGTTAGGGAGGCGTGTTAGACAGTGCGGGTGTTTTAGACTTTAGTCAGGTTTTATAGGCGCCGGCAGATTCTAACGTGCCGCAAGTCACTGGCGACGCCAGAAATTTGTACTTACGCAGATTTCTGGACATCGCTGGTTTGTGAGACTTACGGCACGTTAGCATCTGACGGCGACTTATATGGTATGGCTCGAGTTGCGAGCTGAAACTGCGGGCGACGCCGGTCTCCTCGCTTGCGCTGCAAACTGCGATCTATATCGGATCGCGCCCCTAGAGGTTGGATGGAACAGGTGCGCTAATTCCCTCACCTAACAGAATTCTAAAATTCAGGACATTCTCAAATGCTAACTAAAGCCTAAGGTGTGTTAAAAAATAGAAGAAATACTTTTGTTCTTCACTCAGTATTAAATAATTTTATTTAAAAACTAATATATATACAGTATATATATGTTTTTTTATAAAAAAAATGTGTTAACTGTGTTGTAAAGAGTCGCCCTAAATCCCTCACCTAATAAACTTCTATGGGGCACTTTACAAAACTCAGTTCATGGCTTTCGCTCTAGCACTAACCTGTAGGTGCTCTAAGCCAAAGGTGTGTTAAAAAATAAAATAAATTATTTTCTTCTACACTCAGTATAAAATAATTGTATTTAAAAAACAAACAAAAAACATATATGTGTGTGTATGTGTATATATATATATATATATATATATATATATATATATATATATACATATAAAAATATATGACTGCACTCACTGGATTATTATAGTGACATTTCGGGGAACAACAATCCCCTTCTTCAGACCCAACGTTAGTAAATTCATTTTTGCATTTGTCATTAAGTCCAGTGAGTGCGGTCTAATATTTTATTAAAATATAAAAAAATAGTTCTGCTCTCAGCATAAAATTATATATATGTGCGTGTGTGTGTGTTTTTTTTATAACACATACGTAACATATGTATGTGTACACATTCATACATACATACACATACATATCTACACACACATTCATACATACATACACATACATATCTACACACATTCATACAAAATATATACATAAACACATACAAATCCACACCCATGCACATATACACCTTTGAGCCCCTCCCAATACTACACCTTGTCTTATATCCCTTTAAAACACTTTTTTTATGTATCTGAATAAAAAACATATTTTATTACTTTTAATATTTATAAATATGAGTGAAATACTTTATTTTATTATATTATACAAGTGCTTTTATATTCTTTTGTTGTAGCCCTAACACTTCCAGTCTCCAATCATCCTAACTTTTTATTACAGTTATGTGTTGTGCTAGAGCACAACAAATAATCCACCACTTTGAGCAATGTTTAGCTCAGACATGCTATCCATTGGAAGTATAGGGAGCACCCCCGGAGCACTAAAAAATGTCGGCTGTGCAAACCTTCTCTGAGAATTTTCTTCCTTACAATGGACTGTATAATATCAGATTGTGCGCTATTCTGCGCTCACTGTAGCACTCCACTTGTAATTTGGCCCTAAACTGGTTAATTCCATGGCTTGAGAAGGGTTCATTGTTTGGAAAAGCAAAAAGTGCTTTGTTGTTTTTTAGATGAACCGGTGCACCTTTGATTTGCCCAAGTCCCTATATTGGCTACCACCTTGACATATGAATAAAGAAATGATGCATATACTACTAGCGATTTCAACAACAAGCAAATCTGAATAAACAAAATATATAGTACTACAGAAGTTTTAAGCTCTATACAAATGAATGATAATAATAATAATATTTATCAAAGATGTTTTGGAATAGATGCTAAGGCCTAGATTTGGAGTTCGGCGGTAGCCGTCAAAGCCAGCGTTAGAGGCTCCTAACGCTGGTTTTGGCCGCCCGCCGGTATTTGGAGTCAGTGATTAAAGGGTCTAACGCTCACTTTTCAGCCGCGACTTTTCCATACCGCAGATCCCCCTACGCCATTTGCGTATCCTATCTTTTCAATGGGATCTTTCTAACGCCGGTATTTAGAGTCGTTTCTGAAGTGAGCGTTAGAGCTCTAACGACAAAACTCCAGCCGCCTGAAAATAGCAGGAGTTAAGAGCTTTCTGGCTAACGCCGGTTCATAAAGCTCTTAACTACTGTACCCTAAAGTACACTAACACCCATAAACTACCTATGTACCCCTAAACCGAGCTCCCCCCACATCGCCGCCACTCGATTAAAATTTTTAACCCCTAATCTGCCGACCGCCACCTACGTTATACTTATGTACCCCTAATCTGCTGCCCCTAACCCCGCCGACCCCTATATTACATTTATTAACCCCTAACCTGCCCCCCACAACATCGCCGCCAGCTACTTAAAATAATTAACCCCTAATCTTCCGACCGCAAAGCGCCGCCACCTACGTTATCCCTATGTACCCCTAATCTGCTACCCCTAACACCGCCGACCCCTATATTATATTTATTAACCCCTAATCTGCCCCCCTCAACGTCGCCTCCACCTGCCTACACTTATTAACCCCTAATCTGCCGAGCGGACCTGAGCGCTACTATAATAAAGTTATTAACCCCTAATCCGCCTCACTAACCCTATCATAAATAGTATTAACCCCTAATCTGCCCTCCCTAACATCGCCGACACCTAACTTCAATTATTAACCCCTAATCTGACGACCGGAGCTCACCGCTATTCTAATAAATGTATTAACCCCTAAAGCTAAGTCTAACCCTAACACTAACACCCCCCTAACTTAAATATAATTTACATCTAACGAAATAAATTAACTCTTATTAAATAAATTATTCCTATTTAAAGCTAAATACTTACCTGTAAAAAAAATCCTAATATAGCTACAATATAAATTATAATTACATTGTAGCTATTTTAGGATTAATATTTATTTTACAGGCAACTTTGTATTTATTTTAACCAGGTACAATAGCTATTAAATAGTTAAGAACTATTTAATAGTTACCTAGTTAAAATAATAACAAATGTACCTGTAAAATAAATCCTAACCTAAGATATAATTAAACTTAACACTACCCTATCAATAAAAAAATTAAATAAACTACCTACAATTACCTACAATTAACCTAACACTACACTATCAATAAATTAATTAAACACAATTGCTACAAATAAATACAATTAAATAAACTATCTAAAGTACAAAAAATAAAAAAGAACTAAGTTACAAAAAATAAAAAAATATTTACAAACATAAGAAAAATATTACAACAATTTTAAACTAAATACACCTACTCTAAGCCCCCTAATAAAATAACAAAGCCCCCAAAATAAAAAATGCCCTACCCTATTCTAAATTAAAAAAGTTACAAGCTCTTTTACCTTACCAGCCCTGAACAGGGCCCTTTGCGGGGCATGCCCCAAGAATTTCAGCTCTTTTGCCTGTAAAAGAATAAATACAATACCCCCCCCCCCCAACATTACAACCCACCACCCACATACCCCTAATCTAACCCAAACCCCCCTTAAATAAACCTAACACTAAGCCCCTGAAGATCTTCCTACCTTGTCTTCACCATCCAGGTATCACCGATCCGTCCTGGCTCCAACATCTTCATCCAACCCAAGCGGGGGTTGGCGATCCATAATCCGGTGCTGAAGAGGTCCAGAAGAGGCTCCAAAGTCTTCCTCCTATCCGGCAAGAAGAGGACATCCGGACCGGCAAACATCTTCTCCAAGCGGCATCTTCGATCTTCTTCCATCCGGAGCGAAGCGGCAGGATCCTGAAGACCTCCAGCGCGGAACATCCATCCGGACCGACGACTGAACGACGAATGACTGTTCCTTTAAGGGACGTCATCCAAGATGGCGTCCCTCGAATTCCGATTGGCTGATAGGATTCTATCAGCCAATCGGAATTAAGGTAGGAATTTTCTGATTGGCTGATGGAATCAGCCAATCAGAATCTAGTTCAATCCGATTGGCCGATCCAATCAGCCAATCAGATTGAGCTCGCATTCTATTGGCTGATCGGAACAGCCAATAGAATGCGAGCTCAATCTGATTGGCTGATTGGATCAGCCAATCGGATTGAACTTGATTCTGATTGGCTGATTCCATCAGCCAATCAGAAAATTCCTACCTTAATTCCGATTGGCTGATAGAATCCTATCAGCCAATCGGAATTCGAGGGACGCCATCTTGGATGACGTCCCTTAAAGGAACAGTCATTCGTCGTTCAGTCGTCGGTCCGGATGGATGTTCCGCGCTGGAGGTCTTCAGGATCCTGCCGCTTCGCTCCGGATGGAAGAAGATCGAAGATGCCGCTTGGAGAAGATGTTTGCCGGTCCGGATGTCCTCTTCTTGCCGGATAGGAGGAAGACTTTGGAGCCTCTTCTGGACCTCTTCAGCACCGGATTATGGATCGCCAACCCCCGCTTGGGTTGGATGAAGATGTTGGAGCCAGGACGGATCGGTGATACCTGGATGGTGAAGACAAGGTAGGAAGATCTTCAGGGGCTTAGTGTTAGGTTTATTTAAGGGGGGTTTGGGTTAGATTAGGGGTATGTGGGTGGTGGGTTGTAATGTTGGGGGGGGGTATTGTATTTATTCTTTTACAGGCAAAAGAGCTGAACTTCTTGGGGCATGCCCCGCAAAGGGCCCTGTTCAGGGCTGGTAAGGTAAAAGAGCTTGTAACTTTTTTAATTTAGAATAGGGTAGGGAATTTTTTATTTTGGGGGGCTTTGTTATTTTATTAGGGGGCTTAGAGTAGGTGTAATTAGTTTAAAATTGTTGTAATATTTTTCTTATGTTTGTAAATATTTTTTTATTTTTTGTAACTTAGTTCTTTTTTATTTTTGGTACTTTAGCTAGTTTATTTAATTGTATTTATTTGTAGGAATTGTGTTTAATTAATTTATTGATAGTGTAGTGTTAGGTTAATTGTAGGTAATTGTAGGTAGTTTATTTAATTTTTTTATTGATAGTGTAGTGTTAGGTTTAATTATATCTTAGGTTAGGATTTATTTTACAGGTAATTTTGTTATTATTTTAACTAGGTAACTATTAAATAGTTCTTAACTATTTAATAGCTATTGTACCTGGTTAAAATAATTACAAAGTTGCCTGTAAAATAAATATTAATCCTAAAATAGCTACAATGTAATTATAATTTATATTGTAGCTATATTAGGATTTATTTTACAGGTAAGTATTTAGCTTTAAATAGGAATCATTTATTTAATAAGAGTTAATTTATTTCGTTAGAATAAAATTATATTTAACTTAGGGGGGTGTTAGGGTTAGGGTTAGAATTAGCTTTAGGGGTTAATACATTTATTAGAATAGCGGTGAGCTCCGATCGGAAGATTAGGGGTTAATAATTGAAGGTAGGTGTCGGCGATGTTAGGGAGGGCAGATTAGGGGTTAATACTATTTATGATAGGGTTAGTGAGGCGGATTAGGGGTTAATAACTTTATTATAGTAGCGCTCAGGTCCGCTCGGCAGATTAGGAGTTAATAAGTGTAGGCAGGTGGCGGCGATGTTGGGAGCGGCAGATTAGGGGTTAATAAATATAATATAGGGGTCGGCGATGTTAGGGCAGCAGATTAGGGGTACATAGGGATAACGTAGGTTGCGGCGGTTTACGGAGCGGCAGATTAGGGGTTAATAATATAATGCAGGTGTCAGCGATATACGGGGCGGCAGATTAGGGGTTAATAAGTGTAAGGCTAGGGGTGTTTAGACTCGGGGTACATGTTAGGGTGTTAGGTGCAGACGTAGGAAGTATTTCCCCATAGCAAACAATGGGTCTGCGTTAGGAGCTGAACGCTGCTTTTTTGCAGGTGTTAGGTTTTTTTTCAGCTCAAACAGCCCCATTGTTTCCTATGGGAGAATCGTGCACGAGCACGTTTTTGAGGCCGGCCGCGTCCCTAAGCAACTCTGGTATCGAGAGTTGCATTTGCGGTAAAAATGCTCAACGCTCCTTTTTTGGAGCCTAACGCAGCATTTGTTTGAACTCTCGATACCAGAGTTAAATTTATGGTGCGGCCAGAAAAAAGCCTGCGGAGCCCTTTTACCGCCAAACTCCAAATCTAGGCCTAAGATTGTTAAGTGGGTAGAATGCTGGCTTAAGGAAAAAAGGCTGAGGGTTTCAATTAATGGAGTATATTCAAATGATGGGTCAGTAGTTTGTTGTGTTCACCAAGGGTCAGTTCTTGGGCCTATTTTGTTTAACATGTTCCTTAGTGATATTGGAAGTAGGCTCCTGAGGAAGGTTTGCTTGTTTGCTGGTGATACAAAAATTTGTACCATAGTTGATGTTGCAGGAGGAGTGGATCAAATGAGCAGTGATTTTAAAAAAAAACTGGAAGACTGGGCTTATAAATGGGTTTTGAAATTTAATATTACCAAGAGCAAAATTATGCATCTATGATCCAAAAATCCAAAGGCCAATTATAGTGTCATTGGTACATTACAGACTGTAACTAAAGAGGAACGGGACTTAAAATTCGGTAGACAATGCTTCAGTGCAGCCAGTAAGGCCAGTCGAACACTTGGTTGCATTGGGAGAGGTATTTGTAGCAAGGATAGGAATAAACTAGAAACTGCACAAAGGAATGCTACTACAATGATACATGGTTTAAAATATAAAACATACAAACGAAAATCTTTTTAGTCTAAATATGTATAGTTAAGAGGATAGAAGGGAAAGAGGTGACATGATAGAAACCTTCAAATACATGAAGGGGCTTAATAACGTGGAAGCTGAAAGCATTTTTCACAAAAAAAGAAATTCCAAAACAAGGGGTCACAATCTTAAAGGGCCAGTCAACTCCAAAATGTTTCTTGTTTAAAAAGATAGATAATCCCTTTATTACCCATTTCCCAGTTTTGCACAGCCAACATGGTTATATTAATATACTTTTAACCTTTGTGATTACCTTGTATCTAAGCCTATTTTGACAGCCCCCTGATCACATGGCTTTTTAAAATGTATTATTATTTATTGACTTGCATTTTAGCCTATTAGTGCAGTGTCAGCCACAACTGCACGGAAGAGAGCACAATGTTATCTATATGGTCCACATTGATTAACAGGCCTCTAGTTATGAAGCCGTCAACCGCAAATACGCTGGAATTCTGTAGCGTATTTGTGGCGAGGCTGATCCGCCTTAGTTATCAAGCCCTACAGCCCGGCAAAAGTAGAATATAGTGACGTAACCTACGATACGCCGGACTCAGTCCAACACAGATCGATGGTTACGTCACTACAGATGTTCCGAACGCAAGTTCGGCACAATCTGACTACTTTTGGTAGTTATCAAACTACAACCAGGTACGCTCGCCACTATTCCGGCCCAGCGTACCTGGATTTCAATCCGCCGCCCTGGAGGCGGCGGATCCCATAGGAATCAATGGGAGTCTTACCATAGCGAAAGCTTCTGTTCGCTGCTGCCCAATATCCCATTGATTCCTATGGGAGATGTCTGCACCTAACACCCTAACATGTACCCCGAGTCTAAACACCCCTAATCTGCCCCCCTACACCGCCGCAACTAAATAAACTTATTAACCCCTAAACCGCCGCTCCCGGACCCCGCCGCAACTATAATAAACATGTTAACCCCTAAACCGCCGCTCCCGGACCCCGCCGCCACCTACATTATACATATTAACCCCCAATCTGCCGCCCCCTATACCGCCGCCACCTACATAAACTTATTAACCCCTATCCAACAACTAAATAAATTGTTTAACCCCTAAACCGCCGCACCCGGACTCGCCGCCACCTATATTAAAATTATTAACCCCTAAACCTAAGTCTAACACTAACCCTAACCCCCCCCTAACTTAAAT
Organism: Bombina bombina; assembly: GCF_027579735.1. Taxonomy (NCBI): domain Eukaryota; kingdom Metazoa; phylum Chordata; class Amphibia; order Anura; family Bombinatoridae; genus Bombina; species Bombina bombina. The sequence goes on along the minus strand of NC_069504.1, from coordinate 694,211,626 downwards.
ATTATTTAAATAAATCTAAATAATATTACTCGTATTAACTAAATTAATCCTATTTAAAACTAAATACCTGTAAAATAAACCCTAAGATAGCTACAATATAACTAATAATTATATTCTAGCTATTTTAGGATTTATTTTTATTTTACAGGCAACTTTGTATTTATTTTAACTAGGTACAATAGCTATTAAATAGTTATTAACTATTTAATAGCTACCTAGCTAAAATACTTACAAAATTACCTGTAAAATAAATCCTAACCTAAGTTACAATTAAACCTAACACTACACTATCATTAAATAAATTAAATAAATTACCTACAATTACCTAAAATTAAATTAAATAAACTAAACTATACTACAAAAACAAACAAACACTAAATTACATAAAATAAAAAAGAATTACAAGAAGTTTAAACTAATTACACCTAATCTAAGCCCCCTAATAAAATAATAAAGCCCCCAAAATAAAAAAATGCCCTACCCTAGTCTAAATTACAAAGTAACCAGCTCTTTTACCAGCCCTTAAATGGCTTTTTGCGGGGCATTGCCCCAAAGTAATCAGCTCTTTTACCTGTAAAAAAAAATACAACCCCCCCCAACATTAAAACTCACCACCCACATACCCCTACTCTAACCCACCCAAACCCCCCTTAAAAAAACCTAACACTAACCCCCTGAAGATCTCCCTACCTGGAGCCGTCTTCACCCAACCGGGCCGAAATCTTCATCCAAGGTGCGCAGAGGAGGTCCTTCATCCGGTAGAAATCTTCATCCAGGCGGCGTCTTCAATCTTCATCCATCCGGAGTGGAGCGGAGCCATCTTCAAAGGAGCCGACGCGGAGCCATCCTCTTCAACCGACGACTGAACGACGAATGAAGGTTCCTTTAAGGGACGTCATCCAAGATGGCGTCCCTTGAATTCCGATTGGCTGATAGGATTCTATCAGCCAATCGGAATTAAGGTAGGAAAAATCTGATTGGCTGATGTAATCAGCCAATCGGATTGAAGTTCAATCCGATTGGCTCATTGGATCAGCCAATAGAATGCGAGGTCCATTCTATTGGCTGATCCAATGACCCAATCGGATTGATCTTCAATCCGTAAAAGAGCTGGTTACTTTGTAATTTAGACTAGAGTAGGGCATTTTTTTTATTTTGGGGGCTTTATTATTTTATTTCATTTATTTTATTTCATTTATTTCATTCAATATCTTAGGTACTGTCAAGAGTGGGTCAGTGATTGTGAAGATCACATCGTCTGCATACATCGCGATTTTAAAGTCATGGGGGCCTATATTAATTCCCTGAATGTCCTGATTGCGCCGAATATGCGCCGCAAATACTTCCATAGTTATAATGAAAAGTATGGGGGACAGGGGGCACCCCTGGCGTGTACCATTTTGGATCTGAAAGGGATTAGAAAGCATTCCATTTGCTTTGACTTTGGCTGTTGGGCTTTTGTAAAGGCTAAGTATTCGGGTAATCATGTGAGGGCCAAATCCTATCGCTTTCAATGTCTCAGTGAGGAATCCCCAGCTGATGCGGTCAAACGCCTTCTCGGCGTCGATCGCCAAGAGGGCAGCAGGAAGTTTTTTATGTTTGGCATAGGAAATGAGTGTCAAAACCCGAATGGTATTGTCCCTCGCCTCCCGCCCGGGGACAAATCCCACCTGGTCAGTGTGGATTAAGGATTGTAATACTACATTAATTCTTTTCGCTAATATTTTTCCAAGAATCTTTATATCCGTATTTAGGAGCGATATTGGTCTATAACTGCTGGGGTCTGTTAAATTTTTTTGGGGTTTGGGTATGACCGAAATATGTGCTGAAAGCATATCTTGTGATAGGGTACCGCCTTTCTCTAACGTTTGGAATAGATTGAGTAAATGTGGAGCCAAGATATGTTTATATGTCTTATAATACGTGTTTGAGAAACCATCCGGTCCTGGACTTTTGCCGGTCGGCAGGTCTTTTATTGCTGTACAGACCTCTATTAGGCTTATGGGACTTTCCATTGCTTCACGCTGTTCTGGATGTAAGGTAGGTAGATCTGCTTTGTTGATGTAATCCTGCATTTGTGTTAAGTGTTCCTGGGAGTCTTTTCTTTCAAGGTTATATAGTTTAGAGTAGTATTCCTTGAAATGGTTAGCAATTCCCTCGCTGTCTAAGATATCTACTTTGTCAGATGTTGTTATCTTATGTATCTGTGATTTTAATGTCTGAGTTTTTAAGGCTCTGGCTAGGAGCGAGCCTGCCCTGTTGCCTTCAAAAAAGAAGGTCTTCTTTAAGTGTAGCGCTCGTCTCTGTGCTTCTTTTAACAATGTGTTGTTGAGTTCTAGCCTAGTGTCTGTTACTTGTTTAAGTAGTATATTATTCTTTGGGGAGTTTTTATGTGCTAATTCCAGGCGGGCTAGTTGAGTAGTCAGGTTATTTATTGTTTGGTTGTAGATTTTTTTCCTGTATGTTGTGTGTTTGATGCAGTGCCCCCTAATTACTGCTTTATGAGCTTCCCATAGCGTATGTGGTGAAGTGGTAGGTGTCATATTAATACTGAAGTATTCTTTTAGGGAGGCTTCTATTGCCTTGACCGTGTGTGGGGTATGCATTAGGGAGTCGTCCAGTCTCCAAATAAATGGGGTAGTTGGGTGGTTAGGCCACTGTAATTGTGTACCGACCATGGAGTGGTCCGACCAGGGAGTTGGTTGGATATCCGCATCTTTAAGTATAGATAGGTGGTTTCTGTCTATAAAAATGTAATCAATTCTAGTGTACACTGACCAGGGGAAAGAGAAAAAGGTGTAATTGCGCTGCGTGGGGTGTTTCAGTCTCCAAGTATCAAGTAAGCCTAGGTGTGTTAGAAATTTGAATACTAGGTTGGGTGGTCTCGTTTGAGCTGTGGGTCTGTGGGAGGAGGCGTCGAGTGAGGGGTTTAGGGTAACATTTAAGTCTCCTCCTAATATAAGGATTCCCGTCTTATGCTCTACAATTAAATTTTGTAATGTTTGGAAAAATTGGGCTTTTTTCCCATTGGGGGCATAAACATTAACTAGCGTTACTGGTTGATGGAACATGAGTCCCGTCAGGATTAATATTCTGCCCTCGTTGTCTGTTATCTGTTTATTGAGCTGGAATTGTATGTTTATGTGGAATAAGGTGCATACCCCGTTTTTTTTAACTCTGTTTGAGCTATAATAGCCTGTTGTGAACTCCCTAGAGTGGAATTTATGCTCTGACTCTTTTACGAAGTGTGTCTCTTGAAGAAATAAAATAGAGTTATTATGTTTGGCTAAGCTCCGCAGTGCAATTGCTCTCTTCGTGGGTGAGTTGAGGCCTTTCGTGTTTTGCGATATAATATTAACTATTGGGTTAGCCATGTTCTTGTGTGTGTGTTGGAGAACAATGTTTTCTTACCCTTTGATAATTCGGCCATTTCGTGGGTTGCAGGGTCCTGTCAGCAAGGAAAGGAGAAAGACAGAGGAGAACTGCGTAAGAGGGAGTTGTTTTCGGATCTCCAAGAGTAGCACAGGGAAGTAGAAGGAAATAGATGGTGGTTTCTAGACTGAAATAGATAAATAAAGCATGTAAATAAATCAAACCATATAAAAATAACATCCAATAACAACAATAACATATTGAACAATAAGGTGTGTGGTGCTCTAGCATCACACGCTTAGGGGGGGGGGGGGGAGAAAAGGGGAAGGAGTAACGGTTACGTCCGATAAGCGGAGTAGTAAAGACTAAAAGGGTGGGGGGAGTAAGGCACCAAATATGCCAATCCATTCTTGATGTTGACTGTTATTAAGTATTAAATTGAATTGAATTCGGGGGCATTAATTTGCTAATTTGGGGAAGCTAAGGTACTCGGTGTAGAGAGGGGGAGAATCTCCCTATGCCTTCCAGCAGTTCAGTGCAAGTCTACACAAAGTGTCAGTATATCCATTTTCTTGTAAAAACCTAAGCAAAAATATGGCGGGGAGTTATCCCAACCAAAGGCAAAGAAAGGTAAAGTACTTCCTTCATGATGGTTCACCGTCCATTCCCATCTGGGCTTGTGGAGCAGTAGTGGTGTTTCTTCTCTTGTTCGGCACTGACATCCAGTCAGATCTTTGATCCTGTGTGGTGGGTTTTCTGTGAGCTGGTTTATCCGTTATAAGGTCTTTAATGGAAGGCAAAGAGGGTTGCGGGATGTCCAGCTGTTGACAAAATGTTTCCAAATCCTCTGGGTCTTTGTAGGTATAGGTTTTATTGTTCTTGATAACTCTGATGGCAAATGGAAAGCCCCATCTGTAAGGTATGTTTAATTCAGCCAGGTGTAATGTGAGGTACCTGGCCTCCTTTCGTTTTGCCAATGTTAGGGGGCTAAGATCCGTGAAGATCTGGATAGAGTCTTCTCCAAATCTGATTGGGGATTTTTTCCTTGCCGCCAACATAATGTTTTCCTTGTCTGCAAATTTATGGCAGCATAGTATTATGTCTCTGGGTGGCCCAGTTGGTGGGGGTTTTGCCCTAAGGGCTCGGTGCGCTCTGTCTAGAATTATTGTGTCATCTTTGTCAAGTCCCAGCAGAAATTTAAATAAGTTTTGTAGGTATGAGGGGATTTGGGGTGGTAGAATTTCTTCCGGTACCCCTCTGATTCTCAAATTGTGGCGCCTTCCTCTATTGTCGAGGTCTTCGACTTGCGATTGTAATTGTAGGATTGTGGTGTTTTGCTGTTGTAATGCGATGGTCATATTATCAGTGGTCTTTGTATATTCCTCTGCTTGCTCTTCAAGATGGAGTACTCTGTGGCCCAGAGCGTTAACATCTCTTTTAACTTCAGCCAGACCATCTTTTATCGCTTTGCTGACTTGCACCATAAATGTGCTGAGGTCATTTTTAGTGAGAAGTAGATTCAAGTCCGCCCTTGTTATGGGTGTAGAATCATCTGTGTGTTCTGTGAGATCTGACATGTCCAGTTGTGCAGTCTCTAATGATAATGAGTTTACACTGTCAAATGGTTTGAAAAAGGATTTTAGTTTCCCTCCACTAGGGGTTGCATTTTTCTGTGTCTTGTCTAACCTCTGTTTTCTGGCCGCCATATTGCTCTGAGTATATGAAGCACTTCAGTATGTTTAAACAGTGCAGGGTCCCTGTATAATGAACTTCGTATTGAATTTTGTCTCCTCCCTTCCCAAGATGTCTTTATTGTTGTGGAGCTCAGTGCTTGTGCAATAAAAAAGAGAAAAAGGAGTTTAATTCTGTGGGAGCGTGTTAATCAGCTCAGAGTGTCTTTATCTCCTGAGTATAGTGCTGGATGGTATCGCAGTAATCTTGTGGTGTTGACTGTAAGAGTATTGCCTTTAGAGTATGGCCCCAATAAAGCTAACAAGGACTGACTTACTTTCAGCTTGCGTCGTTTCCAATCTCCTGCTTGCGATATCCAGAGGCCTATTGTCTGATGCGTGCTCTGTTAAGTCCGATATTGGGGACCTGCTTTCTGCATTAAACTCTTTATATTCGGCTGCTTCGGTAAACGTTTTGTCTATTATGGCTTCCACACTCTCATGTATAGCCGCCGCTGCAGTATTCTGATCGCGGAGTGTTACGTGCCGTGCTGGCGCTTCAGTGCGGCCTCTGCTGATGGCGTTTGTTTTCTTATGTTCCCCGCTGTTTGCCTTTCAGCTTTTGATACCGGAACCTTGCTCCCCAATTCAGGTTTTATTGGGCACCTTTCATTACCCGATTAAAGTGCATTTGCCCCTTCTTTATAGTATGCATCAAGTGGATGCGATCGGAGCTTTAGCTTTGTGCGGCCATGCTCTTTCTCTGCCGGCTCCGCCCCCCCGGCGATATCTATATTTTTAAACAATAACAATTTTAGTGTTGACTGTCCCTTTAAGATAGGAGTTAGCTGATACAGGAATTATGTGAGGAAGCATTTTTTTACAGAAAGGCTGGTGGATTCATGGAACTTCTAATAGAGATGTAAAATACAGGAATTGTAAAATAATGCCTGGGACATGCATAGTAACATGTAATATGGATAGACTTGATGGGCCTTCTGGTTCTTATCTACCATAAAATTCTACGATTTTATATTTGTATGTGTGTGGCTACACAAGTGATAGCTTGTGTAATCTCAAATGTGGGCGGCGAATGCTGCGTTTCTCGCCACGAATGTTGGTGGACAGTTCTCTAGCTGGAAACCACGTCCATCAGCATGTTGATAAATTGGGGCTTATGTGCATATTGCATATGTTCTATTGAAGTATAGTTGCTGGGGGAGCTAGTAAGTCTCAAATGTTCTCCAGTATAGTCCCCAGTGCCTCCAGGGATTTACTGGTAGAGAGGCCAGGTATGAGTGTCTAGAGTGCATGTTTATGTGTAAGAGTTAAAGAAGTTGCGATGGGCTAATCTGTCCAAAGTGACATTTAAACAAATGTCCCCCTTGGACATTTGTTTCATTAATTGAATGTTTCTAGAGAGCTCTTGTTACATTTACTGTTGTTGATTCTATTATTCTAAGTCTATATGATTCAATATTGGAAAGTTTCAACTTACAATTTAAACGGCCAAAAGTGAATGTTATATTTGAAAAAAAAAAATGGAATGTTCAAATGTTAATTCCCATAACTACATTTCTTGTTTGAATCAGAAAATGTTGCCCATATTTGTCTACTCTAAGTACATTTTTAATTGTTTTAATGATTGCTATATTTCTCTATTGTTGGTGTAACATTTTATTTAAAAAATAAAAAAATTGGATGATTATTCTCATAGATTATCTCCAGTGCTATAAATTTGGTGGAGCATTAAAATAAATGATAAAAACATTTTTTTATTATTATAGTCGAGCCTTATAAGATCAAAATACAACACAGTTCTCTGTTTTGTCACTATATAAAGTGAATATTCTAAAGAGATTATCAAAGAATATGTTTATATGTATTCTGTGTAAATAATGGCATATTTTGCAGTTGGATAAACCAACTTTTTTTATTAGATACCTTTAAGTATGTATGTACGCTTGCTCACATATTTCTCCTATTTTAATAATCTAATAAAGGTAAATTGAAAGGACATTTGGTTATTGGAAAAAGGGACAGCAAACATCTTGTAATTATATTTTTCTGTAGTCTTTCAATTGCTTAACATATCAGCAGAGTCAATCTGAACTGAATGAAAATATAGTGCAAAATAATTTTACTATGCATATTTTTATATTAAATCTCAAAGTCTTGTCTTTTTAAGTGCCAGACTATGGGGTCAATTTATTATTGGCCGAATTGGGCCAATTCACCCTGTTTCCGCGCGAGCCTTTAGGCTTGCCGGAAACAGGAGTTAAGAAGCAGCGGTCTATAGACCGCTGCTCCTTAACCCATACGCCACCTCTGAGGCTGCGTACAGCAATCCGCCCAATTGCATATGATCGGGCTGATTGACAACCCCTGCTAGCGGCCTATTGGCCGCGAATCTGCAGGGGGAGGTATTGCACAAGCAGTTCACAAGAACTGCTTGTGCAATGCTGAATACGGACAGCGTATGCTGTCCGCATTCAGCGATGTCTGGCGAACATGATACACTACAGCGTATCATGTCCGCCAGACTTTAATAAATTGACCCCTATGAGTGGTGTGCTAACTGTTGCCTGCAAGCAATATCAGGTTTATCGCGGCTATATATATACATCTAAAGATGTATATATATATATATATATATACACAACACTATTCACATCGCTGGTATGGCTTATCGATGGAAAACTTGAAGCTGGGGATCACACTAAATGTATTTGCAGACATATATAAAATAAACGATAAAACAAAATGACCTGACGTCCAATATTCAACTAAATAAAAAAGTTCACTCCGCTCATGGTTATACCCAGTGTCCAATATGTTCATATGTTACCAGTCCTTCAAAAACAATGCAGAGAGTCCAATTATAGCAAAGGACCTTTCCAAATGGAGTCCTCTCAATCAGTAGATAGAATCCTCTGCTGTTTCTCTCTGTGGTTTGCCGTATTCAGAGGCGAGTTGCTTACACTCTCATGTTACATGTATCTTCCACTTGTCAAAGTGCTCTTGTCGATCGGTCGGTCCATTGTCTGCTTGAGTAGTGTGGGGACTTTAAGCATATATACGTAATTATTATTGCAGTTTGGATATCGATCTGTGTATTGCTTCCTATTCAAGCTATATATATAGCTTGAATAGGAAGCATTGTGTATTTATATTTTGAGCAAAAGAACAAAAGATTAAACAAAAAAGACACATTTTCACAGCCTTCTTTGCTCATATTTACCAAGGGTGCCAATATTAGTGGACGGCACTGTGTGTATACGTGTGTACATATGTATTTATGTATTTATATGGGTAGAAATCTATTTACAGACATATATAAACATAAAAACACATAAATACATATTAATATTATCAGTTATTTGTAGTGCGCCAACAGATTCTGCAGCGCTATAAACATAGGCGTGGTATACAAGGTAACATTTATAGGGATCAAATGGGTAGAGGTCCCTGCCAAGAGTTGCATTGTTGTAGTCAGCTCTTATGAAGGTGATCTGCAAACAGCTGGGCTCATAGGTTTAGATGCTATGGGGGTTCAAGGGGATAGCAAAGGAGGAGAGGAACTGGGGTTAGGAAAGGTTAGTGTAGGTTGTATGCATCCTTGAACAGTAGAGTCTTTATCCCTAAATACTCTTGAAGCTTTAAGCTTTCAAAACTAGGGGGGAGTCTTGTAGAGCGAAGCAGAGAGTTCCACAAGATAGGAGCCAGACTGGAGAAGTCCTGTAGACGGGAATGTGAGGAGGTAACAAGAGAGGAGGAGTGTAGGAGGTCATGAGCAGAGCGAACGGTACGGGAGGGAGAGTATCTGGAGACAAGTTCTGAGATATAGGAGGAAGTAGTGCAGTCGAGGGCCTTGTATGTCACAGTGAGAATTTTGTGTTTAATCCTGGAGGCAAGAGGAAGTCAGTGAAGGGATTGGCAGAGAGGTGCAGCAAATGAAGAGGGACATGTAAGGAAGATGAGCCTGGCAGAGGCATTCATTATGGATTGTAAAGGAGCTAGGCGGCAGCTAGGGAGACCAGAGAGGATGGAGTTGTAGTAGTTGAGGCAGGAAATGATAAGAGAGTGAATTAAAATCTTAGTTGTGTCCTGTGTAAGGAAATGTCTAATTTTAGAGATGTTTTTAAGGTGGAAGTGGCAGGATTTGGCCAAGGACTGAATGTGAGGAGTCAAAGAAAGATCTGAGTCAAGTGTGACCCCAAGACATTGGGCATGCGGGGTAGGGGTTATGATGGAGTTATCAACAGTTATAGAAAAATTGGGGGATGAAGATTTTATATATATGTGTGTGTGTATTTGAGCTCTTTGCAGTCAAATACATGGGAAATCATTGTATTCAATATAAATAGTTAATATTGGTTTTAACTATGTATTTACTGTAAATACTTCACATTCCAGTGTTCTTCAAATAGTAGTATATCTTCTACCTTTTTTTTAAATAAATATATATATGTATATACTATATAACATAATTTATGTAAGAACTTACCTGATAAATTCATTTCTTTCATATTAGCAAGAGTCCATGAGCTAGTGACGTATGGGATATACATTCCTACCAGGAGGGGCAAAGTTTCCCAAACCTCAAAATGCCTACAAATACACCCCTCACCACACCCACAAATCAGTTTAACGAATAGCCAAGAAGTGGGGTGATAAGAAAAAAGTGCGAAAGCATATAAAATAAGGAATTGGAATAATTGTGCTTTATACAAAAAAATCGTAACCACCACAAAAAAAGGGGTGGGCCTCATGGACTCTTGCTAATATGAAAGAAATGAATTTATCAGGTAAGTTCTTACATAAATTATGTTTTCTTTCATGTAATTAGCAAGAGTCCATGAGCTAGTGACGTATGGGATAATGACTACCCAAGATGTGGATCTTTCCACGCAAGAGTCACTAGAGAGGGAGGGATAAAATAAAGACAGCCAATTCCTGCTGAAAATAATCCACACCCAAAATAAAGTTTAATGAAAACATAAGCAGAAGATTCAAACTGAAACCGCTGCCTGAAGTACTTTTCTACCAAAAACTGCTTCAGAAGAAGAAAACACATCAAAATGGTAGAATTTAGAAAAAGTATGCAAAGAGGACCAAGTTGCTGCTTTGCAAATCTGATCAACCGAAGCTTCATTCCTAAACGCCCAGGAAGTAGAAACTGACCTAGTAGAATGAGCTGTAATCCTTTGAGGCGGAGTTTTACCCGACTCGACATAGGCATGATGAATTAAAGATTTCAACCAAGATGCCAAAGAAATGGCAGAAGCTTTCTGGCCTTTTCTAGAACCGGAAAAGATAACAAATAGACTAGAAGTCTTTCGGAAAGACTTAGTAGCTTCAACATAATATTTCAAAGCTCTAACAACATCCAAAGAATGCAACGATTTCTCCTTAGAATTCTTAGGATTAGGACATAATGAAGGAACCACAATTTCTCTACTAATGTTGTTGGAATTCACAACCTTAGGTAAAAATTGAAAAGAAGTTCGCAACACCGCCTTATCCTGATGAAAAATCAGAAAAGGAGACTCACAAGAAAGAGCAGATAATTCAGAGACTCTTCTGGCAGAAGAGATCGCCAAAAGGAACCAAACTTTCCAAGAAAGTAATTTAATGTCCAATGAATGCATGGGTTCAAAAGGAGGAGCTTGAAGAGCCCCCAGAACCAAATTCAAACTCCAAGGAGGAGAAATTGACTTAATGACAGGTTTTATACGAACCAAAGCTTGTACAAAACAATGAATATCAGGAAGACTAGCAATCTTTCTGTTAAAAAGAACAGAAAGAGCAGAGATTTGTCCTTTCAAGGAACTTGCGGACAAACCCTTATCTAAACCATCCTGAAGAAACTGTAAAATTCTCGGTATTCTAAAAGAATGCCAAGAAAAATGATGAGAAAGACACCAAGAAATATAAGTCTTCCAGACTCTATAATATATCTCTCTAGATACAGATTTACGAGCCTGTAACATAGTATTAATCACAGAGTCAGAGAAACCTCTTTGACCAAGAATCAAGCGTTCAATCTCCATACCTTTAAATTTAAGGATTTGAGATCCTGATGGAAAAAAGGACCTTGTGACAGAAGGTCTGGTCTTAACGGAAGAGTCCACGGTTGGCAAGAGGCCATCCGGACAAGATCCGCATACCAAAACCTGTGAGGCCATGCCGGAGCTACCAGCAGAACAAACAAGCATTCCTTCAGAATCTTGGAGATTACTCTTGGAAGAAGAACTAGAGGCGGAAAGATATAGGCAGGATGATACTTCCAAGGAAGTGATAATGCATCCACTGCCTCCGCCTGAGGATCCCGGGATCTGGACAGATACCTGGGAAGTTTCTTGTTTAGATGAGACGCCATCAGATCTATTTCTGGAAGTTCCCAAATTTGAACAATCTGAAGAAATACCTCTGGGTGAAGAGACCATTCGCCCGGATGCAACGTTTGGCGACTGAGATAATCCGCTTCCCAATTGTCTATACCTGGGATATGAACCGCAGAGATTAGACAGGAGCTGGATTCCGCCCAAACCAGAATTCGAGATACTTCTTTCATAGCCAGAGGACTGTGAGTCCCTCCTTGATGATTGATGTATGCCACAGTTGTGACATTGTCTGTCTGAAAACAAATGAACGATTCTCTCTTCAGAAGAGGCCAAGACTGAAGAGCTCTGAAAATTGCACGGAGTTCCAAAATATTGATCGGTAATCTCACCTCCTGAGATTCCCAAACTCCTTGTGCCGTCAGAGATCCCCATACAGCTCCCCAACCTGTAAGACTTGCATCTGTTGAAATTACAGTCCAGGTCGGAAGAACAAAAGAAGCCCCCTGAATTAAATGATGGTGATCTGTCCACCACGTCAGAGAGTGTCGTACAATCGGTTTTAAAGATATTAATTGAGATATCTTTGTGTAATCCCTGCACCATTGATTCAGCATACAGAGCTGAAGAGGTCGCATGTGAAAACGAGCAAAGGGGATCGCGTCCGATGCAGCAGTCATAAGACCTAGAATTTCCATGCATAAGGCTACCGAAGGGAATGATTGCGACTGAAGGTTTCGACAAGCTGAAATCAATTTTAGACGTCTCTTGTCTGTCAAAGACAGAGTCATGGACACTGAATCTATCTGGAAACCCAGAAAGGTTACCCTTGTCTGAGGAATCAATGAACTTTTTAGTGAATTGATCCTCCAACCATGATCTTGAAGAAACAACACAAGTCGATTCGTATGAGATTCTGCTAAATGTAAAGACTGAGCAAGTACCAAGATATCGTCCAAATAAGGAAATACCACAATACCCTGTTCTCTGATTACAGACAGAAGGGCACCGAGAACCTTTGTAAAAATTCTTGGAGCTGTAGCTAGGCCAAACGGCAGAGCCACAAACTGGTAATGCTTGTCCAGGAAAGAGAATCTCAGGAACTGATAGTGATCTGGATGAATCGGAATATGCAGATATGCATCCTGTAAATCTATTGTGGACATATAATGCCCTTGCTGAACAAAAGGCAAGATAGTCCTTACAGTTACCATTTTGAATGTTGGTATCTTTACATAACGATTCAATATTTTTAGATCCAGAACTGGTCTGAAGGAGTTCTCCTTCTTTGGTACAATGAAGAGATTCGAATAAAACCCCATCCCCTGTTCCAGAACTGGAACTGGCATAATTACTCCAGCCAACTCTAGATCTGAAACACATTTCAGAAATGCTTGAGCTTTCACTGGATTTACTGGGACACGGGAAAGAAAAAATCTCTTTGCAGGAGGTCTTATCTTGAAACCAATTCTGTACCCTTCTGAAACGATGTTCTGAATCCAAAGATTGTGAACAGAATTGATCAAAATTTCTTTGAAAAAACGTAACCTGCCCCCTACCAGCTGAGCTGGAATGAGGGCCGCACCTTCATGTGGACTTAGAAGCTGGCTTTGCTTTTCTAGAAGGCTTGGATTTATTCCAGACTGGAGATGGTTTCCAAACTGAAACTGCTCCTGAGGAAGAAGGATCAGGCTTTTGTTCTTTGTTGAAACGAAAGGAACGAAAACGATTATTAGCCCTGTTTTTACCCTTAGATTTTTTATCCTGTGGTAAAAAAGTTCCTTTCCCACCAGTAACAGTTGAGATAATAGAATCCAACTGAGAACCAAATAATTTGTTACCCTGGAAAGAAAGGGAAAGTAGAGTTGATTTAGAAGACATATCAGCATTCCAAGTTTTAAGCCATAAAGCTCTTCTAGCTAAAATAGCTAGAGACATAAACCTGACATCAACTCTGATAATATCAAAAATGGCATCACAGATAAAATTATTAGCATGTTGAAGAAGAATAATAATATTATGAGAATCATGATCTGTTACTTGTTGCGCTAAAGTTTCCAACCAAACAGTTGAAGCTGCAGCAACATCAGCCAATGATATAGCAGGTCTAAGAAGATTACCTGAACACAGATAAGCTTTTCTTAGAAAGGATTCAATTTTCCTATCTAAAGGATCCTTAAACGAAGTACCATCAGCCATAGGAATAGTAGTACGTTTAGCAAGGGTAGAAATAGCCCCATCAACTTTAGGAATTTTGTCCCAAAATTCTAATCTGTCAGATGGCACAGGATATAATTGCTTAAAACGTTTAGAAGGAGTAAATGAATTACCCAAATTATTCCACTCTCTGGAAATTACTTCAGAAATAGCACCAGGAACAGGAAAAACTTCTGGAATAACCACAGGAGATTTGAAGACCTTATCTAAACGTTTAGATTTAGTATCAAGAGGACCAGAATCCTCAATTTCTAAAGCAATTAGTACTTCTTTAAGTAAAGAACGAATAAATTCCATTTTAAATAAATATGAAGATTTATCAGCATCAACCTCTGAGACAGAGTCCTCTGAACCAGAAGAGTCATTAGAATCAGAATTATGATGTACATTTAAAAATTCATCTGTATAAAGAGAAGTTTTAAAAGATTTTTTATGTTTACTAGAAGGAGGAATAACAGACATAGCCTTCTTGATGGATTCAGAAACAAAATCTCTTATGTTATCAGGAACACTCTGAATATTAGATGTTGATGGAACAGCAACAGGTAATGTAACATTACTAAAGGAAATATTATCTGCATTAACAAGTTTGTCATGACAATTAATACAAACAACAGCTGGAGGAACAGCTACCAAAAGTTTACAGCAGATACACTTAGCTTTGGTAGTTCCAGCACCAGACAGCGATTTTCCTGAAGTATCTTCTGACTCAGATGCAACGTGAGACATCTTGCAATATGTAAGAGAAAAAAACAACATATAAAGCAAAATTGATCAAATTCCTTAAATGACAGTTTCAGGAATGGGAAAAAATGCCAAGTAACAAGCTTCTAGCAATCAGAAGCAATGAAAAATGAGACTTAAATAATGTGGAGACAAAAGCGATGCCCATATTTTTTTAGCGCCAAATAAGACGCCCACATTATTTGGCGCCTAAATGCTTTTGGCGCCAAAAATGACGCCACATCCGGAACGCCGACATTTTTGGCGCAAAAGAACGCCTAACAGCCCACAGGAAAAAAAGTCAAATTTTTTAAGGTAAGAAAAAATTATTGATTCAAATGCATTATCCCAAATATGAAACTGACTGTCTGAAAATAAGGAATGTTGAACATCCTGAGTCAAGGCAAATAAATGTTTGAATACATATATTTAGAACTTTATAAAAAAGTGCCCAACCATAGCTTAGAGTGTCACAGAAAATAAGACTTACTTACCCCAGGACACTCATCTACATATAGCAGATAGCCAAACCAGTACAGAAACGAGAATCAGCAGAGGTAATGGTATATATATAAGAGTATATCGTCGATCTGAAAAGGGAGGTAAGAGATGAATCTCTACGACCGATAACAGAGAACCTATGAAATAGACCCCGTAGAAGGAGATCATTGCATTCAAATAGGCAATACTCTCCTCACATCCCTCTGACATTCACTGCACGCTGAGAGGAAAACCGGGCTCCAACCTGCTGCGGAGCGCATATCAACGTAGAATCTAGCACAAACTTACTTCACCACCTCCATAGGAGGCAAAGTTTGTAAAACTGATTTGTGGGTGTGGTGAGGGGTGTATTTGTAGGCATTTTGAGGTTTGGGAAACTTTGCCCCTCCTGGTAGGAATGTATATCCCATACGTCACTAGCTCATGGACTCTTGCTAATTACATGAAAGAAATATATATATATATATATATATACATACACATATAGTATAAAGAAAAATACAGTCTATGATTAAGGCTACCAAGCCGAAACATGTCAGACGTGTTCTGGCTGTTGCACATGTGGAATTTTTAATGTGACCAATAAAGAAGCTTTTTAACCTGTTGAATAGGGTGCCAGTATTTTTCTTTATACTTTATTCATCTTCTCCTAACAACCGGGCACCTCTTATGGACATTTACTTTTGGATTCCAAGAATTTTATCCCAGATTTGCTTACAGAAGTCAGGTGTTGGTAATCGACCTATCACAGCCCAGTATTGGTAAAGGAGCTACCGGGAGATGTTGAGCTGCAGAGTGGACATAATCAGCTGAAGCAAAAAGAGGAGTTCTATTCAGAGAGGGCACACTTACGAATTGACGGCTGTACGGACCCCAGAGGCACAAGGACAAGGGATCGGAGTTCAGCTGCTGTACCCAGATGATTGGTGAGGAACTGGTTGCCTGGGTGGTAAGCTGGGAGGATATGTTTCCAATTTAGTCCGGATGTGCCGATAATTGGGGAGTCTGAGGTTGTCTGTGCTCTGTATGTACTCTCTTTTCACATGCCATGCTTTTGCACGAACTTACATAGATATCCACCACAGCGAGTGTGCTCTCCATTTTACTGCTTTGGGCTCATTTACAGGAAAGGGCTTGAGCTGAGTTTACCGGCTTTTGTTTTTCCCTTGTTTGCTGTAAATATACATATATATATATATATATATATATATATATATATATATATATAGATAGATAGATAGATAGATAGATATAGATATATATTTTACCGATTTTTTTTAATATATATTTAGAAATATCTATTTATGAATTATACGAACTTCTATGTGAAGAACATTGGAATGTGAAATCTTAAACTTTCATGTCAGTTTAGTGCACTTGAGAAAATTGGTTTTGACTTGGGTGTTTTTTCCGCTTTTCTCCCTACATTGAAGTCTATCAGAGAATACATTTACACGGTTGCAATATTGTAACTTTGGCAATTTGCGCACATCGGGTTAGTACGTGAGCGAAAAATGTTTTACGTTTAACTTGTAATACACGTGGTACACGCAGTTGTGGGATTTCCGTCTGTGATAATTTCAATAGTTTGTAAGTATAAACAGTTTGAGATTATTATATAAAATGCTTAATTATACATAGTAAAACAACGTTGCAATATAATTTCATAATTCATTTAATTTAAGTCCAAAAATTGCTAACCTTGCTATATATCTTCTTTTATTTGCAGTCTGTTATCTTCGTATTTTTGCTGAAGCCAAAACAATGGAAGTTCTGTTAACACAATGACAGTGGCAAGCCACAATCTCCTGGCTCTCACAGAAACCTGGCTCTCTCTTTCAGACACTGCTTCCTCTGCTGCACTGTCACATGGGGGTCTCTACTTCAGCCACACTCCTAGGTCTGAAAATAGACACGGAGGTGGTGTTGGTATTTTACTTTCCTCACAATGCACCTTTCAACAAATACAGCCCTTCTGTTCTCTCACATTTTCTTCAATCGAAACACACATGATTTGCTTATTCTCTCCCCTCTCTTTACGTGTTGCAGTCATATACCGCCCCCCTGGCTCTGCAACTCTATTTCTAGATCACCTAACTTACTTCCTTTCCTCAGATACCCCTGCCCTCATTCTTGGTGACTTCAACCTCCCTGTTGATAATCTCACTGCCTCCTCTGCAAAACAACTTCTGCAACTCACTTCCTCTTTCGGCCTGTCACAATGGACTGACTTTCCCACTCACAAAGATGGTCACTCCCTTGATCTGGTTTTCAGCTATCAATGCACTATCTCAAACTTCACAAACTCACCTTTACTTCTTTCTGACCACCACCTCCTCACTTGTAACATCACCTCCCTCCCTACAACTCTCACTCCTTCTACCCCTCAGACTAAACTTCACAGAAGTTTTAAGTCATTAGATCAGCAACAGCTCGCTAGCTCTCTCGAACCTCTTCTCTCTTCCATGCCCTCCTTTTCCTGTCCTGATGAATCTATCTGCCACTATAACTCCACCCTTACATCGGTCCTTAATAATCTGGCCCCACCTACCATAGCTTGGAAAACATACACTCATCATCAGCCCTGGCATACTCCTCTGACACGGTACCTACGCAGATGTTCTCGTACTGCTGAGTGACACTGGAGGAAATCTCGGAGTTCTGCTGACTTTCTTCACTATAAGTTCATCTTGAACTCTTACTTTTCTGCCCTTAAGCTATATAAGCAACAATTCTCCACTTTCAATACTCTTCTTCGATTCTTCTTGATTAGTTGAACCTTGTCAAAGCTTTAGACTACGAGCCACTATATATATATGAGGGAGCTATTTAGTTCACACCATGAATGGCATATTTTATTTTATTTTACTTTTTATTTTTTATATATGTATATTCCTTTTCATCTTCATATACATATATTTATTATTTATTTCCTCTCTTTTGTGATACTAGGGTAGGTGTTATACTTTGTAAGCAAGAGAGGGCTCTAGTAACCAATTACTAGTTAGGACAGCCTATATAAATTTGCATAATGTGAAGGGGCATTACACAGTCTATGAGTAAGGCTCCATAGGAGCTGAAACGCGTCAAACCGAGCCCACTATAGTGCTCCTACCAGCCCTATCATCATAGCCATAGATACCCTTTAATTAATTGCTGTTTTTACTATATACCTTTTGGAAACTGAATAAAGTAGACTTTTTTGTTTTGAGCTCTAGTCCGGACTCCCTTTTTTCCTTTTGTACCTTTTCCAAGCGATGGAGATCGCCTGCACGGAGTTCATCTTGAACTCTTACTATTCTGCCCTTAATCTATATAAGCAACAATTCTCCACTTTCAATACTCTTCTTCACCCACCTCCACCTCCCACCACAACTTTTCTCTCAGCTCAAGATTTTGCCAGCTACTTCAACAACAAAATCGACTTCATCAGAAATGAAATCAGCTCTCAACATACTACCGGTCTCCCACCCCCTCAAAAGCTCACAATTATCCAAAACCCACATAGTCATAAATTTAGCTCGTTTGCTCCTGTTACAGAGGAAGTATTTTCTGCCCTTATACTATCCTCTCACCTCACTACCTGTCCCCTTGACCCCATCCCCTCACAACTACTCCCCTCCCTCTCTTCTACCCTTACCCTTTTACTCACACACATCTTCAGCCTCTCCCTCAGCACTGGTATAGTTCCCACATTTCTTAAACATGCATTAGTCACACCTATCCTCAAAAAACCTTCTCTCGGTCCAACTTCCCCATCCAACTACCACCCTATTTCCCAACTTCCTCTTGCCTCAAAGCTTCTTGAAAAGCTAGTATATGCACGTCTATCCAATTTCCTTACATTAAACTCCCTGCTTGACCCACGGCAATCTGGATTTCACCCCCTTCACTCAACAGAGACAGCAATTATTAAGGTTACTAGCGACCTACTTACAGCAAAATCCAAAGGCCACTTCTCTCTACTTATCCTCCTTGATCTGTCTGCAGCCTTTGATACTGTCTACCACCCTCTTTTGCTCATTACCCTCCAATGCTTCGGCATCTGTGACACAGCTGTCTCTTGGTTCTCTTCCTATCTGTCTAACCGTACCTTTAGTGTAGCCTTCTCTGGGGCATCCTCTGCACCATTACCTCTTTCTGTTCGGGTACCTCAAGGCTCTGTCCTCGGTCCCCTTCTCTTTTCAATCTACACATCCTCATTAGGTTCCTTAATAAGTCCCATTGGTTTCACTATCATTTGTATGCCAACGATACCCAAATCTACCTCTCTGCACCGGAACCATCTCCTTCCTTGCTAATCCATGTCACTAACTGTCTCTCTCATATCTCATCTTGGATGTCCTCTCACTACCTCAAGCTAAATCTCTCTAAAACTGAGCTCCTTATTTTCCACCCTTCTTCCAAAATCTCCACCCCCCATGTCTCTATATAACTGTTGATAACTCCATCATTACCCCAACCTCACATGCCCGATGTCTTGGGGTCACACTTGACTCAGATCTTTCTTTCACTCTTCACATTCAGTCCTTGGCTAAAGCCTGCTGCTTCCACCTTAAAAACATCGCTAAAATCAGACATTTCCTTACACAAGACACAACTAAGATTTCAATCCACTGTCTCATCCTTTCCTGCCTCGACTACTGCAACCCCATCCTCTCTGGTCTCCCTAGCTGCCGCCTAGCTCCTTTACAATCCATAATGAATGCCTCTGCCAGACTCATCTTCCTTAAACGTCACTCTTCATCTGCCGCACCTCTCTGCCAATCCCTTCACTGGCTTCCTCTTGCTTCCAGGATTAAACACAAAATTCTCACTCTGACACACAAAGCCCTCAATTGCATTGCTCCCCCCTACATCTCAGACCTCTTCTCCAGATACTCTCCCTCCCGACCCCTTCACTCCTCTCACAATTTCCTACTCTCCTCCTCTCTTGTTACCTCCTCACATTCCTGTTTACAAGATTTCTCCAGACTGGCTCCCATCTTATGGAATTCTCTGCCTCGCTCCACAAGACTTTCCCCTAGTTTTAAAAGCTTCAAGTGCTGCTTGAAGACTCTACTATTGAGGGACAGATACAGCCTACACTAACCTTCCTATCTCCACTGCTATCCCCTTAAACCCCATAGCATGTAAGCCTATGAGCCCAGCTATTTGTAGTCTACCATCATAAGAGCCGACTACAACAGTGCAACTCTCGGCAGGACCCTCTACCCATTTGATCCCTGTAATTGTTTTTTTACATACCACCTATGTTCATAGCACTGCGGAACCTATTAGTGCTCTACAAATACCTGATAATAATAATAAAAATAAAATGTACTCACACACATACACACACACACACACATATATATACAGTATATATATATATATATATATATATATATATATATTTATATTCAATTCAGTATTCAAGTAAACTTACTAAGATATGCACAGTTTAAGTTCTAAGGATAGTTAGAATTGATCACATAACTTTAGTTGCGGTTACACAATTTATAGAGATTTTTACCGCATTATACCATGTACGCATTAGTATGCCATTATTACGTATGTCACTTTAAAATTACTATAATTCTTCTCTTTAAACTCTCAAAGGGAGCCCATAATGGTGTGTTCAATCTAACTATCCCCTAGTTATGATTAGTTGAACCTTGTCAAAGCTTTAGGCTACGAGCCACTATATATATGAGGGAGCTATTTAGTTCACATCATGAATGGCATATTTTATTTTATTTTACTTTTTATTTTTTATATATGTATATTCCTTTTCATATTCATATACATATATTTATTATTTATTTCCTCTCTTTTGTGATACTAGGGTAGATGTTATACTTTGTAAGCAAGAGAGGGCTCTAGTAACCAATTACTGGTTAGCCATTGAAAAAGTTATGTTTTAACTAACGAAACACGTTTGGCTTTCTAGATTACTCAAAGCATTGTTTTTATGGAATTTTGGTAATAAAGAAGATTTTTTTCATAAGTCCGTTTTTCATTTCACTGAGTGCAAGGGCATTATATTTTTTGTACTAATTAGGACAGCCTATATAAATTTGTATAATGTGAAGGGGCATTACACAGTCTATGAGTAAGGCTCCATAGGAGCAGAAAAGCGTCAAACTGAGCCCACTATAGTGCTCCTACCAGCCCTATCATCATAGCCATAGATACCCTTTAATTAATTGCTGTTTTTACAATATACTTTTTGGAAACTAAATAAAGTAGACTTTTTTGTTTTGAGCTCTAGTCCAGACTAGTCCTTTTGTACCTTTTCCAAGAGATGGAGATCGCCTGCACGGACACAGCTTGACAATTGTTCCACGCTTTTACAGCTCCCATCCTGCAACCAGAGAGGGCAAATTACGGAGCAAAGCTCCAGCCCCCAGGCAGCATACACAAACGCCGCGGAGATGGCTGTGACGTCATCAGATACGGACCAAGGTGCAGACATGTTGTCTATACGCTGCCTACAGCCGCCTGACATTCCTGCCCAGCGAGCAATCCGGAGGAGGTGAAACCAATACTGCTACCAGGATAAGGAGAAATTGTATCCTTTTGCTTATGCTTTTGCTTTGGTGTACACCTTTGAGCCGACAACTGGGATTACGAATAGAAATATTAACCTTACCTGCGGTCAAGTTTTCACGTTAAACCAGAACTGGTTTTGACTCCGCTTTTTGCCTCAGTTTTTCGCTATATTAAACACCTTTAGTCTGTCATTCCCATTGTTTATTGCTGGATGATCTGTATAATAATCAGCTACCATTTGCGAGGTACGGGTTAGAGGCTGATAACTTTTGTCTGTTTTTCAATTACTAGTAATCACTCATATCAGCCTCCAGGATACTCGCATTGCTAGCGTAATAAGTGTCCCTCCTTAACCATATTTCAACTATACAGGACTGGTACATTATCAACACATCTATGTATTTGTGTATACAATAATTGATGAACTTTTACTGTTGATGATCTTTATATTCAGTTAAGCAAGTATATCATACAGCAAGGGTAGCATGGCTCAACAATTTTTCTCCATGCAAACAGTGGCCAATCTGGAGGGGAACAGACCCAGCTTAGAAGCTTTCACTCTAAAAGAAAAAAGCGCAAAAAAGACTCAAGTGCAATTAAACACAACACTCACAGCTGCACTTTAAAAGTTACACTTACAATGTTTATTAAAAAATAATGCCGTTAAAACAGAATGTCTTTCATATTGTGAACACAATTTATAACGTTCCCTTGTCGGGTGCTCAATACTCAGCACTAAGGAAGTAAAGTCTCCTTCGGACCCAGCTCCTCTATGCGGTTTAATGTCGGTGCTTCTTCCTGGTGCTCACCGGAACTGTTGCTATAGGAAACTTGGCTTGTAGAGCTACGGCTGCTCTAAACGTTCAAACTTAGGCCTGGATTGTCCTCTACGCGTTTCGTCTGCTAACATGCAGACGACAATTGAATCTACTGGACATATCTGATGTCTTTATGATAATGGAGAGAGCCCTCACCGAGGAATACAAATTATGGTGGGATAAACGCACATTAGAAAAGTATATATCTCTTGGTATGGTTCCCAGAGGTCTCCGTATAAAGAAATTTCCAACCTTTATTAATACAGATGAGAAGTTTATTCTAGAATGGAATACCATATTGTCTGAATGCTGTCTTAGGCTTATGACACTTATCATAAAGCATAAAGAAGCCAAACTAATGGAGGCCAGAGAACACATTGAGAGTGTCCAAAAGGATCTTAATACCTTTATGGACCACCAAGATTACTCTAAGCTAGACAGCATCTTACAACATACGGTGGATAGAGCTAAAAAAGAGTTAGACATCATCAAGTTTAAAAAATATTCAAGAGACGCTGAGGACTACAAGAACAATAGAGTTTACAACTGGAACCCCAAGAAGAATCTAAGGAACAGAAACCAGGGCAACAAAAAGATGCATCAGTTGAAAGGAGGAAAAAAGGCCCAGAAGAGAGTGTCCTTCTCAGACACTGTTCCAGAATCAAACGAGGAGGATGACCTCCAGGACTTTGTGACATTTATATCAAGTGGACTGTCTTTCGACGATGATGGAGTATTACCAATCCAGGCAACTGGATCTAATGCACCACATACGTATCCCCCTTCCCTACCTCTGGCTTTACCCAGCACATCTACCTCTGATACAATAGATTCTAATAAAACTAATGAGCGAATAGGTTCGATAGCGATCCTAAAAAAAACAGATTTTCCCAAGCCACCTAGGGGCAACAAGAATAAGAAAGCACAAAATGCCCACAAAGTTGATACTCCGGTAGGGCAACAGGTTTTTCAGTTAGCTCAGGGACAAAAAGAAGGAGGAGGAAGAGGCATAGCAAAGCAAGGGATACAGAGGGATCAGTATCCATTGAGGAGGGGCAGACAGACCAACAAATACAGAGATCCAATATCATAAATTTATCTAGGGTCCCTTTGACTAAAATTGAGATGGAGGTTTTAAGTCTAGGTTTAAATTTTGTTCCTACTTCTAGATTTAGTGTTTTCGACACCCTAATTGACATCAATAGATTTATCCGTGGCCTCACACTGAAAAAGTTCTACAAACATAATTCTTTAGTAGATAAGGAGTTTTTACCCACTGATACCAGTCCACAACATGATTACCTTAACCTAACAGAAGTCAGGGATTTTTTAAGTCTCCATACATTGGAATCTGAAAGTTTGGGAGATGAATTTTTAGTGGGTTGTCACAAGGGCTTTAAGCCTAAATCAATCTTCTATTTCACACAGTACAGGGGACAAGCCCTGGAGTCCTTACATAAAAGGATGGAGGAGGATCTCCTTAAACTAGAAAGTGAAGAATTCAAAGCAAAAGATAACCTAACGCATGACCAAAGGCTGGCCCTTAAAAAACTCCAGCAAAGGGAAGATATTTTCATTCAACAAATGGGGCTCTATCGTGGTGTTGGATAAATCCTACTACATCATGGAAGCAGAAAGGCAACTATTTGACAGTTATGTGTATATCAGGTTGTCTGGAGATCCCACATAGCTTTTGGAGCCCTGCTTTTGGATTTGCTTGATGACGGTAAATACCTGGGTTTAATTGATGATGAGACTTTTGATTATCTTTATGTCAAGCACTCAGTGGTTCCAATATCCCATCACCTCCCCAAGGTCCATAAGTCCTTGGAGGGGGTGAAAGGATGCCTTATTGTCTCAGGTATCGGATCTCTCTTTGAGAATTTATCCAATTGGTTGGAATCACTATTACAACCTCTAGTCTATAAGTTACCCTCGTTCCTCAGGGATACAAAACATCTCCTAAGATTGATGAGTGATCACACTTGGAACACAAACATGGGTTGGCTTACTATCGATGTGGTGGGGCTGTATTCAGCCATCCTGCATGACAGAGGGCTAGAAGCCACTAAGTATATGTTGGATAAATTCTGCAATTAAAATGCTGATCTCAAACAATACATCATAAGAGTGTTAGACTTTTTGCTAACACATAACTTTTTTGAATTCACAGGTAGTTTCTATCTACAACAACAAGGGACAGCTATGGGTGTGAAATTCGCCCCGGCCTATGCAAATATTTTCATGGGCTGGTGGGAGCTTACGCACCTATATGCTGACCAAAATCTGTTTTTTACATCTATTACCAGTTATAAAAGGTATATAGATGATCTCCTTTTTGTGTGGTCCGGTTCTCAGGAAGACTGTGAAGCTTTCATTCATTACCTTAATGACAATAAGGTTGGTCTGAGTTTCACCTCATTCTTTGATAAGATTCAAACTCCATACCTTGATGTCACTCTGATAGGACTGCCCAATGAAAACAAGGTTAGTACATCACTATATGTCAAGCCTATAGCATCTAACACCTTTCTGCACGAGAGAAGCTGTCATCCCAAACATACCAGCTACGGTATCCCGTAGCTGGAATGTTTGGGATGACAGCTTCTCGCGTGCAGTAAGGTGTTCCTAAGGTCAGTTCCTAAGATTATGACGGAACTGCTCTGAGGATGACAGCTTCTCACGTGAAAGTGAAATTCTCATGCATAAATTTTTAGAGCGTGGGTACAATAAAAATATTGTACTCAGAGCTCTTAATGATGTAGCGCAGAAAGATAGATCAATTTTGCTTGAAGATGTGAGTAAGCACAAGGCAGCAAGAAACAAGCCCACTTTTGTGACTACATACAGCTCACAATACTACTCAGTGTGCAAAATTCTACGGAATAATTTGCCAATTCTATTGGCAGATGACAATTTGAATGAAGAAATAAAGGAAGGCTGTTTTTGTGTTCCCAGGCGTAATGCAACAATCGGGAACCAAGTTTCCCCTTCAATGTTAAAGAAACCAAAGCATAAGAGTAGTTGGTTGTCACAGAAAGGGCATTTTAAATGTGGTAACAGTACCTGTAAGGCCTGCGGTCATGTCACCGTGGGCAAGACTTTTCAATCAATGGCCACCCAGAGGGTATACTCACACCTTCAATGTACAAATTGCAGGTCCACATTCATTATTTATCTGATCAGATGTCTCAAATGTGACAAACAATATGTGGGGTGTAGAATAAAGATACACAACAGGCAAAAGACACAGTGGGTGTTTTAAGCCTGGCTGGTATCTATAAGAGGCGCCAATAATAAATACTAAATGTATTAAATGATCAGGTAAATAAATATATTAATATATGAACAAATAGGTATATATTATAATAATGATATAAACTGCCTAAACAGGTATATAGCGAGTGTGACAAAAATCTATAGAGAGCTCTAAGTATTTAGAGAAATATAGTGACTAATATGTCGATACAACAGACTATTCACAAAGATCAAATACAAATATGCAAATTGTAAATTGTAATAGTGAAACAAAAAGTCCAGAGAATATATATGATAATGGAAACAGTGTCCTAAAACATAGGAATTTGTCCGATAACAGAATTTTCCACGAATCCAGGCAGCTGCTCTAATGTGTCACGCCATGACACGACACAATGAAGATAGATCTAAAATACACAAGATAGAGGGCACCACATGGTGCAAATCAGGCAGGTAACCAAATAGTATAGAAACAGGTGAAACCCTACTCACGTTGTGGAAAGCACAGATGTGCAATATGAGCAAGCCAGAACCAATGAGTCGTCCTGTAGACACCTAGGCACACACTTGATATTGATGGTATCCTCTTCCCACCCAGAGTCCAGAGATGATCCTTAATGTCACAGGGAATGTCAGGCAGCAGTCAGAGATAAAATATATCTCTCAATATGGCACAGTGGCAGGAAAATGGCGGCCAAAGGAATAAGCAGCAGCAAGAAAAATGGATAATAAAAATGTATTAAAAAGTTAAAACAATGGCAACGCATTTCTCCGTGTCACAGCACGGTTTCATCAGGCTATGATATGTGGGGTGTACCTCTTGTGAAGCTAGAGAGAGGATACAAGCACAACTCAATGACATTGAGCGTGGCCACCTTGCTACAGGGGCCGCCAAGCATTTTGTTGAGGAACATTGTAAAGATGTGAGTTATTTCTCTTGCATGGTCATTGCTCAAATTTTGAAGAAACCGAGAGGAGGTGATAGATCCAGAGATCTTCTTAAGAAGGAAGTTTTCTGGATCTTCACCCTAGGGACAAGACAACCCTCAGGTTTAAATATAGAGACTGACTTGATCAACCATTGGTAAATTGAGTTGATTTATTTATAAGACAGATGTTCTTTTCTCAATTGCAGCAGCTAGGACTGAAAACTTTATACCAATAAGGTTACTTGCTAGTTACTTGACCTAAGTGTATTTAATGGAATATTAATATGCTACTTTTACTCAAGAGGCATGTTAACTCCGATATTTAAGTAGACTTACTAAGATATGCACAGTTTAAGTTCTAAACATTCTCTAATAGTATAGTTAGAGTGGATCACATAACTTTAGTTGCGGTTACACAATATATAGAGTTTATTGCCGCACTATACCATGTGCGCATTAGTATGCCATTATTAAAGGGATACTGAACCCAAATTTTTTCTTTCATGATTCAGATAGCGCATGCAATTTTAAGCAACTTTCTAATTTACTTCTGTTATAAATTTTTCTTCGTTCTCTTGATATCTTTATTTGAAAAAGAAGGCATCTAAGCTAAGGAGCCAGCAAATTTGTGGTTCAGAACCATGGACAGCATCTGTTTATTGGTGCTGTCCAATCAGCAAGGACAACCCAGGTTGTTCACCAAAAATGGTCCGGCATCTAAACTTAAAATCTTGCTTTTCAAATAAACATACCAAGAGAATGAAGAAAATTTGATAATAGGAGTACATTAGAAAGTTGCTTAAAATTGCATGCTCTGTCTGAATCACAAAAGAAAAAATTTGGGTACAGTGTCCCTTTAAGTATGTCCCTTTTCAAATTGCTATAATTCTTCTCTTTAAACTCTCAAAGGGAGCTCATAATGGTGTGTTCAATCTAACTATCCCCTAGTTATGATTAGTTGAACCTTGTCAAAGCTTTAGGCTACGAGCCACTATATATATGAGGGAGCTATTTAGTTCACACCATGAATGGCATATTTTATTTTATTTTACTTTTTATTTTTTATATATGTATATTCCTTTTCATATTCATATACATATATTTATTATTTATTTCCTCTCTTTTGTGATACTAGGGTAGATGTTATACTTTGTAAGTAAGAGAGGGCTCTAGTAACCAATTACTGGTTAGCCATTGAAAAAGTTATGTTTTAACTAACGAAACACGTTTGGCTTTCTAGATTACTCAAAGCATTGTTTTTATGGAATTTTGGTAATAAAGAAGATTTTTTTCATAAGTTCGTTTTCCATTTCACTGAGTGCAAGGGCATTATATTTTTTGTACTAATTTGGACAGCCTATATAAATTTGCATAATGTGAAGGGGCATTACACAGTCTATGAGTAAGGCTCCATAGGAGCAGAAAAGCGTCAAACTGAGCCCACTATAGTGCTCCTACCAGCCCTATCATCATAGCCATAGATACCCTTTAATTAATTGCTGTTTTTACAATATACTTTTTGGAAACTAAATAAAGTAGACTTTTTTGTTTTGAGCTCTAGTCCAGACTAGTCCTTTTGTACCTTTTCCAAGAGATGGAGATCGCCTGCATGGACACAGCTTGACAATTGTTCCACGCTTTTACAGCTCCCATCCTGCAACCAGAGAGGGCAAATTACGGATGATTTTTGTGTGCAATAATTTTTGTGAATAATTTTTGTGTGCAATAATTTTTGTGAATAATTTTTGTGAATAATTATTATTAGATGGCGTTATTATAAGGGTAACTGTACTTTTCAATATATTTTTGATGTGTTTTGTGACACTTTTTGTTTTGCATAACAGTTAACCAGGGCCCTGAGGATGCATTATCCCGACGCACTCTAAATTCAATTGTGCTCAAGCGGTTGCGTTTACTTTCAACTTGTAAAACGAATGCTACACCTGATGCGTACAAACATCCACGATAAACCCCTTTTTGCTTGCTCGCTCGTAACTGTTAGCGCCCTGATTAGGTAACCCAGCACTTAGGACTAGGTAAAATATGAGAATTTGGGATATGGAATGTTTCCTTTTGTATTTCAAAGTTTTTTTTATATTCATAGACTTTATGAATTTCTCCATTCACCTAGAAGGTGTCCTTTTGAGTGCCGCATCTATGCACATCATCAGCAGGTTAAGGAAACCATTTAGCATCTGAGGCAACAATTTCAATATGCCAAGTTATATACACTGAATTGTATGTGTTCCTGAAGATGGTCACCTACCTTTTCTGCAGCTATCCTCAATTTCAAGTTAATTTGAACTTCTGCAGCAGAGATTTTTCTCATCCAAATCACTCCAAACTTTTTAACCTTGAAGCTGATTCTTCTGATTCAGTAATGACTGACGGTATTCGAGTTGCCTTTCCTCAGTAGTTAGAGAATTGGAAGAATTTTGGTCTTGATGAGTAGTGATGTCGCGAATAGTTTGCGGCGAACATAGCTTGTTCGCGTTCGCCGCTGCGGGCGAACACATGCAATGTTTGATCCGCCCCCTATTCGTCATCATTGAGTAAACTTTGACCCTGTATCTCACAGTCTGCAGACACATTTCAGCCAATCAGCAGCAGAGACTCCCTCCCAGACCCTCCCAGCTCCTGGACAGCAGCCATTTTAGATTCATTCTGATCCTGCATTCTTAGTGAGAGGAGGGATAGTGTAGCTGATTTTATAGGGAAATTGATAGCTAGGCTAGTGTATTCAGTGTCCACTACAGTCCTGAAGGACTCATCTGATCTCTGCTGTAAGGACAGCACCCCAAAAAGCCCCTTTTAGGGCTAGAACATCAGTCTTTTTTTTTTTTTGCCTGTGTAATTTTGACTGAAACATCAGTCTGCTAGTGTAATCTAATTGCAGTTGCCTGCCTGCAGTGCCACCACTCATATCTGTTGTAACAGTAGTGTAAATTAAAAAAAACAAACTTTTTTGACTGTGAAACATCAGTCTGCTAGTGTAATCTAATAGCAGTTGCCTGCCTGCCAGCCTGTGTGCCAGGCCCACTTGCCAACTAGTGCCACCACTCATATCTGTTGTAACAGTAGTGTAAATTTAAAAAAAAAAAAACTTTTTTGACTGTGAAACATCAGTCTGCTAGTGTAATCTAATTGAAGTTGCCTGCCTGCCTGCCAGCGTGTGTGCCAGGCCCACTTGCCAACTAGTGCCACCACTCATATCTGTTGTAACAGTAGTGTAAATTTAAAAAAAACAAAAACTTTTTTGACTGTGAAACATCAGTCTGCTAGTGTAATCTAATTGCAGTTGCCTGCCTGCCTGCCAGCGTGTGTGCCAGGCCCACTTGCCAACTAGTGCTACCACTCATATCTGTTGTAACATTAGTGTAAATTTTTTTTAAAAAAACTTTTTTGACTGTGAAACATCAGTCTGCTAGTGTAATCTAATAGCAGTTGCCTGCCTGCCAGCGTGTGTGCCAGGCTCACTTGCCAACTAGTGCCACCACTCATATCTGTTGTAACAGTAGTGTAAATTTTGTAAAAAAAAACTTTTTTGACTGTGAAACATCAGTCTGCTAGTGTAATCTAATTGCAGTTGCCTGCCAGCGTGTGTGCCAGGCCCACTTGCTAAGTGCCACCACTCATATCTGTTGTAACAGTAGTGTAATTTTTTTTTAAAAAAACTTTTTTGACTGTGAAACATCAGTCTGCTAGTGTAATCTAATTGCAGTTGCCTGCCTGCCAGCGTGTGTGCCAGGCCCACTTGCCAACTAGTGCCACCACTCATATCTGTTGTAACAGTAGTGTAAATTTAAAAAAAAAAAACTTTTTTTGTCTGTGAAACATCAGTCTGCTAGTGTAATCTAATTGCAGTTGCCTGCCTGCCTGCCAGTGTGTGTGCCAGGCCCACTTGCCAACTAGTGCTACCACTCATATCTGTTGTAACATTAGTGTAAATTTAAAAAAAAAAACTTTTTTGACTGTGAAACATCAGTCTGCTAGTGTAATCTAATAGCAGTTGCCTGCCTGCCAGCGTGTGTGCCAGGCCCACTTGCCAACTAGTGCCACCACTCATATCTGTTGTAACAGTAGTGTAAATTTTGTAAAAAAAAAAACTTTTTTGACTGTGAAACATCAGTCTGCTAGTGTAATCTAATTGCAGTTGCCTGCCTGCCTGCCAGCGTGTGTGCCAGGCCCACTTGCTAAGTGCCACCACTCATATCTGTTGTAACAGTAGTGTAAATTTTTTAAAAAAAAACTTTTTTGACTGTGAAACATCAGTCTGCTAGTGTAATCTAATTGCAGTTGCCTGCCTGCCAGCGTGTGTGCCAGGCTCACTTGCCAACTAGTGCCACCACTCATATCTGTTGTAACAGTAGTGTAAATTTAAAAAAAAAAAACTTTTTTGACTGTGAAACATCAGTCTGCTAGTGTAATCTAATTGCAGTTGCCTGCCTGCCAGCGTGTGTGCCAGGCCCACTTGCCAACTAGTGCCACCACTCATATCTGTTGTAACAGTAGTGTAAATTTTGTAAAAAAAAACTTTTTTGACTGTGAAACATCAGTCTGCTAGTGTAATCTAATTGCAGTTGCCTGCCTGCCTGCCAGCGTGTGTGCCAGGCCCACTTGCTAAGTGCCACCACTCATATCTGTTGTAACAGTAGTGTAAATTTTTTTTTAAAAAACTTTTTTGACTGTGAAACAGCAGTCTGCTAGTGTAATCTAATTGCAGTTGCTTGCCTGCCAGCGTGTGTGCCAGGCCCACTTGCCAACTAGTGTCACCACTCATATCTGTTGTAACAGTAGTGTAATTTAAAAAAAAAAACATTTTTGACTGTGAAACATCAGTCTGCTAGTGTAATCTAATTGCAGTTGCCTGCCTGCCAGCGTGTGTGCCAGGCCCACTTGCCAACTAGTGCCACCACTCATATCTGTTGTAACAGTAGTGTAAATTTTGTAAAAAAAAACTTTTTTTGACTGTGAAACATCAGTCTGCTAGTGTAATCTAATTGCAGTTGCCTGCCTGCCTGCCAGCGTGTGTGCCAGGCCCACTTGCCAACTAGTGCTACCACTCATATCTGTTGTAACATTAGTGTAAATTTAAAAAAAAAAAACTTTTTTGACTGTGAAACATCAGTCTGCTAGTGTAATCTAATTGCAGTTGCCTGCCTGCCAGCGTGTGTGCCAGGCCCACTTGCCAACTAGTGTCACCACTCATATCTGTTGTAACAGTAGTGTAATTTAAAAAAAAAAACATTTTTGACTGTGAAACATCAGTCTGCTAGTGTAATCTAATTGCAGTTGCCTGCCTGCCAGCGTGTGTGCCAGGCCCACTTGCCAACTAGTGCCACCACTCATATCTGTTGTAACAGTAGTGCAAATTTAAAAAAAAAAAAAAATTTTGACTGTGAAACATCAGTCTGCTAGTGTAATCTAATTGCAGTTGCCTGCCTGCCAGCGTGTGTGCCAGGCCCACTTGCCAACTAGTGCCACCACTCATATCTGTTGTAACAGTAGTGTAAATTTAAAAAGAAAAAACTTTTTTGACTGTGAAACATCAGTCTGCTTGTGTAATCTAATTGCATTTGCCTGCCTACTAGGGTGTGTGCCAGGCCCACTTGCCCGGTGCCACCACTCATATCTGGTGTAACACTAGTGTAAATAATTAAAAAAAAACTTTTTTGACTGTGAAACATCAGTCTGCTAGTGTAATCTAATTGCAGTTGCCTGCCTGCCTGCCAGCGTGTGTGCCAGGCCCACTTGCCCAGTGCCACCACTCATATCTGGTGTAACAGTAGTGTAAATAATTTAAAAATAAAAAACTTTTTTGACTGTGAAACATCAGTCTGCTAGTGTAATCTAATAGCAGTTGCCTGCCTGCCAGCGTGTGTGCCAGGCCCACTTGCCAACTAGTGCCACCACTCATATCTGTTGTAACAGTAGTGTAAATTTTGTAAAAAAAAAACTTTTTTGACTGTGAAACATCAGTCTGCTAGTGTAATCTAATTGCAGTTGCCTGCCAGCGTGTGTGCCAGGCCTACTTGCCAACTAGTGCTACCACTCATATCTGTTGTAACATTAGTGTAAATTTAAAAAAAAAAACTTTTTTGACTGTGAAACATCAGTCTGCTAGTGTAATCTAATTGCAGTTGCCTGCCTGCCAGCGTGTGTGCCAGGCCCACTTGCCAACTAGTGTCACCACTCATATCTGTTGTAACAGTAGTGTAATTTAAAAAAAAAACATTTTTGACTGTGAAACATCAGTCTGCTAGTGTAATCTAATTGCAGTTGCCTGCCTGCCAGCGTGTGTGCCAGGCCCACTTGCCAACTAGTGCCACCACTCATATCTGTTGTAACAGTAGTGTAAATTTAAAAAAAAAAAACTTTTTTGACTGTGAAACATCAGTCTGCTAGTGTAATCTAATTGCAGTTGCCTGCCTGCCAGCGTGTGTGCCAGGCCCACTTGCCAACTAGTGCCACCACTCATATCTGTTGTAACAGTAGTGTAAATTTAAAAAGAAAAAACTTTTTTGACTGTGAAAAATCAGTCTGCTTGTGTAATCTAATTGCATTTGCCTGCCTACTAGCGTGTGTGCCAGGCCCACTTGCCCGGTGCCACCACTCATATCTGGTGTAACACTAGTGTAAATAATTAAAAAAAAACTTTTTTGACTGTGAAACATCAGTCTGCTAGTGTAATCTAATTGCAGTTGCCTGCCTGCCTGCCAGCGTGTGTGCCAGGCCCACTTGCCCAGTGCCACCACTCATATCTGGTGTAACAGTAGTGTAAATAATTTAAAAATAAAAAACTTTTTTGACTGTGAAACATCAGTCTGCTAGTGTAATCTAATAGCAGTTGCCTGCCTGCCAGCGTGTGTGCCAGGCCCACTTGCCAACTAGTGCCACCACTCATATCTGTTGTAACAGTAGTGTAAATTTTGTAAAAAAAAACTTTTTTGACTGTGAAACATCAGTCTGCTAGTGTAATCTAATTGCAGTTGCCTGCCTGCCTGCCAGCGTGTGTGCCAGGCCCACTTGCTAAGTGCCACCACTCATATCTGTTGTAACAGTAGTGTAAATTTTTTTTAAAAAAACTTTTTTGACTGTGAAACAGCAGTCTGCTAGTGTAATCTAATTGCAGTTGCTTGCCTGCCAGCGTGTGTGCCAGGCCCACTTGCCAACTAGTGTCACCACTCATATCTGTTGTAACAGTAGTGTAATTTAAAAAAAAAAACTTTTTTGACTGTGAAACATCAGTCTGCTAGTGTAATCTAATTGCAGTTGCCTGCCTGCCAGCATGTGTGCCAGGCCCACTTGCCAACTAGTGCCACCACTCATATCTGTTGTAACAGAAGTGTAAATTTAAAAAAAAAAAACTTTTTTGACTGTGAAACATCAGTCTGCTAGTGTAATCTAATTGCAGTTGCCTGCCTGCCAGCGTGTGTGCCAGGCCCACTTGCCAACTAGTGCCACCACTCATATCTGTTGTAACAGTAGTGTAAATTTTGTAACAAAAAACTTTTTTGACTGTGAAACATCAGTCTGCTAGTGTAATCTAATTGCAGTTGCCTGCCTGCCTGCCAGCGTGTGTGCCATGCCCACTTGCTAAGTGCCACCACTCATATCTGTTGTAACAGTAGTGTAAATTTTTTTTAAAAAAACTTTTTTGACTGTGAAACAGCAGTCTGCTAGTGTAATCTAATTGCAGTTGCTTGCCTGCCAGCGTGTGTGCCAGGCCCACTTGCCAACTAGTGTCACCACTCATATCTGTTGTAACAGTAGTGTAATTTAAAAAAAAAATCATTTTTGACTGTGAAACATCAGTCTGCTAGTGTAATCTAATTGCAGTTGCCTGCCTGCCAGCGTGTGTGCCAGGCCCACTTGCCAACTAGTGCCACCACTCATATCTGTTGTAACAGTAGTGTAAATTTAAAAAAAAAAAACTTTTTTGACTGTGAAACATCAGTCTGCTAGTGTAATCTAATTGCAGTTGCCTGCCTGCCAGCGTGTGTGCCAGGCCCACTTGCCAACTAGTGCCACCACTCATATCTGTTGTAACAGTAGTGTAAATTTAAAAAGAAAAAACTTTTTTGACTGTGAAACATCAGTCTGCTTGTGTAATCTAATTGCATTTGCCTGCCTACTAGCGTGTGTGCCAGGCCCACTTGCCTGGTGCCACCACTCATATCTGGTGTAACACTAGTGTAAATAATTAAAAAAAACCTTTTTTGACTGTGAAACATCAGTCTGCTAGTGTAATCTAATTGCAGTTGCCTGCCTGCCTGCCAGCGTGTGTGCCAGGCCCACTTGCCCAGTGCCACCACTCATATCTGGTGTAACAGTAGTGTAAATAATTTAAAAATAAAAAACTTTTTTGACTGTGAAAGATCAGTCTGCTAGTGTAATCTAATTGCAGTTGCCTGCCTGCTAGCGTGTGTGCCAGGCCCACTTGCCCAGTGCCACCACTCATATCTGGTGTAACAGTAGTGTAAATAATTGAAAAAAAAATATTTTTTGACTGTGAAACATCAGTCTGCGTGTGTAATCTAATTGCAGTTGCCTGCCTGCCAGCGTGTGTGCCAGGCTCACAGCGTATACTGTGCCCACTGGCACCACTCATATCTTGTTTAATTGTAGTGTAAGTGTACATTTAAAAAAATAAAAACTTTTTGGACTGTCAAACATCAGTCTGCTTTTTTGTGTCAGGCTCACAGCGTATACTGTGCCCACTTGCCCAGTGCCACCACTCATATCTTGTTTAATAGTAGTGTAAGTGTACATTTAAAAAAAAATGACAGGCAGAGGCAGGCCACCCCGCAGGTGCCGTCGTGGTCGTGGTGTTGTGATTCCCTTTGGCCGTAGAATAATGCCCAGTGTTCAGAGGCCACGTCCCATGAACTCGAAAAGTTCTGAGGAGGACATAGTTGACTTTTTAACACAGGACACCCAATCTTCTATAGCTTCCGCTCCGAACCTTGACGCACCATCCTCCTCCAGCTTATCTTCGGCACCTCTCAAGTTACCACCACTCGCCCGCCTGCCGCCACCACCAACACTAGCACCACAGCCGCTTCACTTGATGTGTCAGAGGAGTTTTTTACACATCAGTTGGAAGAAATGAGTGATGCGCAACCATCATTGACAGAGGATGTAGATAACTGTGATATGTCTCAGTCAGGCAGCATTACAGACATGGACGTACGGTGTGAAGATGATGATGTTGTACCCGCTGCTACTTTCTTTGTTTATTTGTCAGATACAAGTGAAGCGGTTGATGATGACGATGCGTCCATGGATGCCACGTGGGTGCCCGCTAGAAGAGAAGAAGAACAGGGGGAAAGTTCAGATGGGGAGACAGAGAGGAGGAGGAGACGAGTTGGAAGCAGGGGGAGGTCGTCGCAAGGAGCTAGTGGCACAGTCAGACAGCATGCATCGGCACCCGGGGTCAGCCAGACAGCATGCCAATCAACACATGCTGTTGCCACCACCAGAATGCCGTCATCGCAGAGCTCAGCAGTGTGGCATTTTTTTTGTGTGTCTGCCTCTGACAACAGCAATGCCATTTGCAACCTGTGCCAAAAGAAACTGAGTCGTGGGAAGTGCAACACCCACCTAGGAACAACTGCTTTGCGAAGCCACATGATCGCACATCACAAACGCCTATGGGATCAACACATGAGTAGAAGCAGCACACAAACTCAAAGCCGCCATCCTCCTCCTGGTCCAGCATCTTCAGCCACGTCAACCACTGCTGTCCTCTTTGCCCCCTCTCAACCATCCGCCACTCCGTCTCTCTTCCAGAGCAGTTCCTGCTCATCTGCCCACAGTCAGGTGTCTGTCAAGGAGATGTTTGAGCGTAAGAAGCCAATGTCACAAAGTCACCCCCTTGCCCGGCGTCTGACAGCTGGCTTGTCTGAACTCTTAGCCCGCCAGCTTTTACCATACAAGCTGGTGGAGTCTGAGGCGTTGAAAAATTTGTAGCTATTGGGACACCGCAGTGGAAGGTACCCGGCCGAAATTACTTTTCACAAAAGGCAATCCCCAACCTGTACTCGATTGTGCGAAAGGAAGTAATGGCATGTCTGGCACACAGTGTTGGGGCAAGGGTCCATATGACCACTGATAGCTGGTCTGCAAAGCATGGTCAGGGCAGGAATATCACCTACACTGCGCATTGGGTAAACCTGCTGACGGCTGCCAAGCATGGAATGCGTGGCTCTGCAGAGGAGGAGTTGGTGACACCGCCACGACTTGCAGGCAGGCCTGCTGCCACCTCCTCTACTCCTCCTACTCCATCCTCTTCCATAACCTCCTCGGCTGAGTCCTCTTCTGCTGCTGCGTCTTGCTCCACATCAACGGCAACCCCCCAGCTCCGCAGGTACTATTCCACATCCCGGATACAGCAGTGTCATGCCGTCTTGGGGTTGACTTGCCTGAAAGCAGAGAGTCACACCGGACCAGCACTCCTGTCCACCCTGAACGCACAGGTGGATCAGTGGCTGACTCCACACCAACTGGAGATCGGCAAAGTGGTTTCTGACAACGGAAGTTATTTGGTGGCGGCATTGAAATTGGGCAAGTTGACACATGTGCCGTGCATGGCACATGTGTGTAATCTGATCGTACAACACTTTGTGCATAAGTATCCAGGCTTACAGGACATCTTGAAGCAGGCCAGGAAGGTGTGTGGCCATTTGAGGCATTCCTACACGGCCATGGTGCACTTTTCCGATATCCAGCGGCGAAACAACATGCCAGTGAGGCGCTTGATTTGCGACAGCCCGACACGTTGGAATTCAACACTCCTAATGTTCGACTGCCTGCTCCAACAAGAAAAAGCCGTTAACGAGTATTTGTATGACCAGGGTGCCTCTGCAGAGCTGGGAATTTTTTTGCCACGTTACTGGGCGCTCATGCGCAATGCCTGTAGGCTCATGCGTCCTTTTGAGGAGGTGACAAACCTAGTCAGTCGCACCGAAGGCACCATCAGCGACATCATACCATTTGTTTTCTTCCTGGAGCGTGCCCTGTGAAGAGTGTTGGATCAAGCCGTAGATGAGCGGGAAGAGGAAGAGTTGTGGTCACCATCACCACCAGAAACAGCCTTATCAGCATCGCTTGCTGGACCTGCGGCAACGCTGGAAGAGGATTGTGAGGAAGAGTAGTCAGAGGAGGAATGTGGCTTTGAGGAGGAGGAGGAAGACCAACCACAACAGGCATCCCAGGGTGCTCGTTGTCACCTATCTGGTACCCGTGGTGTTGTACGTGGCTGGGGGGAAGAAGATACCTTCAGTGACATCACTGAGGACGAGGAACGGGACCTGAGTAGCTCGGCATCCAACCTTGTGCAAATGGGGTCTTTCATGCTGTCGTGCCTGTTAAGGGACCGTCGTATAAAAAAGCTGAAGGAGAACGACCTGTACTGGGTGTCCACGCTAATAGACCCCCGGTATAAGCATAAAGTGCCAGAAATGTTACCGAATTACAACAAGTCGGAAAGGATGCAGCATTTCCAAAATAAATTAAAAAGTATGCTTTACACAGCGTATAAGGGTGATGTCACAGCACAACGTGAATCTAACAGGGGAAGAGCTGAAAGTAATCCTCCGAATCCCACGACCACGCCGGCAAGGACAGAACGCTTTACAGATGTGTTGTTGATGGAGGACATGCAGAGCTTTTTAACTCCTATGCATCGCCACAGCCCTTCGGGGTCCACCCTCAGAGAATGACTCGACCGACAGGTAGCAGACTACCTCGCCTTAACTGCAGATCTCGACACTCTGAGGAGCGATGAACCCCTTGACTACTGGGTGTGCAGGCTTGACCTGTTGCCTGAGCTATCCCAATTTGCAATAGAACTTCTGGCCTGCCCCGCTTCAAGTGTGCTGTCAGAAAGGACCTTCAGTGCAGCAGGAGGTATTGTCACTGAGAAGAGAAGTTGCCTAGGTCAAAAAAGTCTAGATTACCTCACCTTTATTAAGATGAATGAGGGATGGATCCCGAAGGGACTGACATTGGGCGATACATTTGAGTAAAAAAGGCCTGATGAGATGAGCTGCCTTGGGCTAAAAATGGTCCACACGCTGCTGTATTTTATCTTCAAATGCCGGATGACTTGCGTGACTTATCCGCCACCAACTAGGGTTCAAGCCGCAATGTTTTAGGGCACTTTCTATCTGGTGGCACGCGCAGTGCCCCAAATGTGAAGTAGGAGGACCGACCAAGCATCTTTTTCCATCTCCCGGTTCCTAAAATCCATGCCATATACACATCCCCTGATAGGGGACACCGCAGTGGAAGGTACCCGGCCAAAATTTCTTTGCACAAAAGGCAATCCCCAACCTGTACTCGATTGTGCAAAAGGAAGTAACCTTACCATGGGTCCCAGACCGCACGTCTTGTAATTCTCTGTCTGTGAAATTATATATCTATCAAATCTATCTATTTATCTATCAAATCTATCTATCTATCTTATCTATCAAATGTATATTGCATCTATTGATCTATGTAATCTATGTATCTATCTATCTATCTATCTATCTATCTATCTATCAAATCTATCTATCTCATGGCCGGACGGTTTTGTGACAGCCACTTGTGTTTCGGCCAAATGTCCGTCGGCCAAATGTCCACCGGCTAAAAGTCCGGCCACGATTGCACGCGCAGCGCCCCAAATTTGAAGTAGCAGGACCGACCAAGCATCTTTTTCCATCTCCCGGTTCCTAAAATCCATGGCATATACACGTCCCCTGGCGCCGCAACTGCCTCTGGGAACCTTACCATGGGTCCGAGACCGCACGTCTTGTAATTCTCTGACTGGGAAATTATCTATCTATCAAATCTATCTATTTATCTATCAAATCTATCTAACTATCAATCGTATCTATCAAATGTATCTTGCATCTATTGATCTATGTAATCTATGTATCTATCTATCAAATCTATCTATCTCGTGGCCGGACTGTTTTGTGACAGCCACTTGTGTTTCGGCCAATTGTCCGTCGGCCAAATGTCCGTCGGCTAAAAGTCCGGCCACGATTGCACGCGCAGTGCCCCAAATTTGAAGTAGGAGGACCGACCAAGTATCTTTTTCCATCTCCCGGTTCCTAAAATCCATGCCATATACACCTCCCCCGATAGGGGGAGTAACAGGTATTAAACTGATCAGAATAGTACTACTTAACACACCACTCATATCTGGTGCCACAGTAGATTGCACGCGCAGTGCCCCAAATTTGAAGTAGGAGGACCGACCAAGCATCTTTTTCCATCTCCCGGTTCCTAAAATCCATGCCATATACACGTCCCCTGGCGCCGCAACTGCCTCTGGGAACCTTACCATGGGTCCCAGACCGCACGTCTTGTAATTCTCTGTCTGGGAAATTATATATCTATCAAATCTATCTATTTATCTATCAAATCTATCTAACTATCTATCGTATCTATCAAATGTATACTGCATCTATTGATCTATGTAATCTATGTATCTATCTATCAAATCTATCTATCTCGTGGCCGGACTGTTTTGTGACAGCCACTTGTGTTTCGGCCAAATGTCCGTCGGACAAATGTCCATCGGCCAAATGGCCGTCGGCTAAAAGTCCGGCCACGATTGCATGCGCAGTGCCCCAAATTTGAAGTAGGAGGACCGACCAAGTATCTTTTTCCATCTCCCGGTTCCTAAAATCCATGCCATATACACCTCCCCCGATAGGGGGAGTAACAGGTATTAAACTGATCAGAATAGTACTACTTAACACACCACTCATATCTGGTGCCACAGTAGATTGCACGCGCAGTGCCCCAAATTTGAAGTAGGAGGACCGACCAAGCATCTTTTTCCATCTCCCGGTTCCTAAAAACCATGCCATATACACGTCCCCTGGCGCCGCAACTGCCTCTGGGAACCTTACCATGGGTCCCAGACCGCACGTCTTGTAATTCTCTGTCTGGGAAATTATATATCTATCAAATCTATCTATTTATCTATCAAATCTATCTATCTATCTATCTATCGTATCTATCAAATGTATATTGCATCTATTGATCTATCTATCTAATCTATGTATCTATGTATCTATCAAATCTATCTATCTCGTGGTTGTGCAAATGAACTGTTTGCGGTTGTTTGCGGTGCGTTAAATGGGGAGTTTGGTCTGTCACTGTGAAGCGGGCGTAACACTTACACTACCTGATCGATACAACATCATACCTGATGTTTTAAAGCATGTTATTCCAAACAATTTAGGAATGTTAGGTGATTTATGCCCTTTATGGATTAAAACCAGACTCTGCATCAACTATGTAATTTTCCGTGGGAGTTTTGCCATGGA
Source organism: Bombina bombina (assembly GCF_027579735.1). NCBI lineage: Eukaryota > Metazoa > Chordata > Amphibia > Anura > Bombinatoridae > Bombina > Bombina bombina. Next base: position 694,170,933 of record NC_069504.1, on the reverse strand, counting down.
TCCCCCTCCGGCATGCCACAGTCCAGGTGTTAGTCCCCTTGAAACAACTTTTCCATCACTATTGTGGCCAGAAAGAGTCCCTGTGGGTTTTAAAATTCGCCTGCCTATTGAAGTCAATGCCGGTTTGCCCGGTTCGCCCGTTCGCGAACAGTTGCGGAAGTTCGAGTCCGCCGTTCGCGAACGGAAAATTTTAAGTTCGCAACATCACTATTGATGAGAGTTCTTGGTTGTTCCACATCTCTTTGGGAATCACCTTAACAGGTCTGCTGCAAAGAGGTCAATAATGTGGTGGAAACTGTGAGGACATCTGAACAAGTTTTCATTAAATTGGCACACATCAAAATATGTTTATGCACTTCTGAGATTTTGTGCACACACCAAATATCCACCATTGTATTTCCTGACTCAAATATATCAGAAAAAGAAGAAAAAGAAGAAGAATTAATAATAGTACCAAGAGATTGCAAGATCTAATCTCTAATTATTAAAGTGTTTTTTATTTTGGCCTAGGCAAACAAGGCACTTGCCTAGGGCGGCAGATTTTTTTTGGGGGTGTAATGTTATTAACATGTCATGTGATGTGTTTGTTAATTTGCATACATAATGTTGATTGGCTGTTGGTCTTTCTACCATATATGGTAACAAGTTCAGTTAGGATAATAAACAGTTAGTGACTAGATGCAGATCTGTGTTCTCTGAGTTATTCCTTGGTAAGATACTAATTTGAGTGACTACACCAGAACAATATAGAGGGCAGCACTTTTTTGAGCCTTGCTACACTCACTCACTACACCCACACATACAGCCACACTGCACTACACAGGCACACTGCACTACACGCACTCACCATATACAAACCCACACACATATAAACACACGTGCACTTGAACATGAACATTTACTTTGGAAATGCCATGAAAAAAAAGTCATGTTATACCCTCGCCAAAAAAGGCCTAAAACTTGGGGGGGGGAGGGGGGCAGCAGAATGTTGTGTGTCTAGGGCAGCACAAAACCTAAATACGCTACTGTTCTGTAAATTATTTCTATTGGGTGCTAGTTCTTACCAACTTATCTCTGTTTTGTCCTTGCATCTGATTCTATCATGCTTATAGTAATCCAATAATCAGTCTAGCACTGGTGTACAAGTGCCAGCTACTAATACTGCTGTCAGACACCCAACAGGTCACAATCATAGTAATAAAGTGTTGTAGAACATCAGGTAAAATCTTATTGTATTATACCATAGAGATCCAGTAATACTGTATTACTGAATCTCCTATTATAATAGAATCGGATGCAAGCAATTCCGGCTGGGGTGCCAGATGTGGTTCTCAAATAACTGGAGGCAAATGGTCAATTAGTTGCAGGTTCATTTGCAGTAAAGAGCTTCGTCAAACAAAATTCTCCCATTTCCATTCTTTTATGAATGGACAATATCTCTGCAGTTCGTTATCTGAATCGTTTGGGTGGAACTCGATCCAAACAATTGTCATATATAACGTAGAATTTTGTACATAAATGTCTCCAAAACTATATATCTATTCGAGCAGAATACATTACGGGTCTCTCCAATACAGCTGCAGATTGGGGTTCTCAGTATATTTCAGACTCAAGCGATTGGAGATTGCATCCAGATATTTTTCCAAATTTATAATTTATCAGAGGTCCCTTCTCAATAGATTTGTTTGCATCTCGTCTGAATTATCAGATTCTTCCTTTCTTCAGTTTGCGCCCGGATACAGAAGTGTTAGCAGTGGATGCATTTCTTTAGACATGGCCCCTTCAGGGAGCGTATGCCTTTCCTCCGTTTTCAATGATTCTTTGAGTTTTGAATGTCATCAGGAGGAACAAAATTTCTCTTGTGCTGATTTCCCCGTTTTGGCCGACTGAATCCTGGTACCCATCTCTTCTGGAAATGTCAATCCATTTCCCGGACCTTCTTTCTCTCGTTCCTCACATTCTGTTAGATCCAAACGGAGGTTCTCACGACCTAGTTCAAGGTTCTCTTCAACTTATTGCATGGACAATTTCAGGGGATCCTGGGCTTCCAAAGGACTTTCTTCTTTAGCTAAATCATTATTACAAGACGCTTGGGGCCCAGGAACCAAAATTTTTTACTTATCATCTTGGTCCAAATGGTCTATCTGGTGCTTTTGGATCCCTTTTCAGCTCCTTTAAACGAAATTCTAAATTTGTTAACTTCTCTATTTAATGCAGGTTTAGCTTATAGATCTATTAACATTTATAGATCAGCTATATCTGCGGGTCTGCGGGTCATGAACTTATTAATAACATGCCTATTGGACAACATATATCAATTTCCAGACTTATGAAATCGATTAAAATTAAAAGACCTCCTTCAGGTAAGTATTCTTCCTTTTGGGATGTTAATTTATTTTTTTCCCTGTTTCAATCTTGGCCTTCTAATGAATCTCTTTCTCTTAAACAACTTTCTTGCAAACTCGCAACTCTTCTTTGTCTTCTCTCTTGTAGGAGAGTTTCTGATGTTAAAGCCATTGATTTTTCTTCTAAGGTGTTTTCTCCTCAAGGTGTCGTCTTCTATCTTTTATCCTTATTTTTCTGAGTGTCCTTCTTTGTGTGTTCTTCTTTGCCTTAAAGAATATGAGAAACATACTTTGTCTTTTAGAGATCCTCTCTCTTCTAACCAACTTTTGATTTCTTTTTCTCCTCCTCACGCTCCTGTTTCTTCTACTTCCATTAGTAGATGGATTAAATGGCTAATGAGTGAAGAAGGTATAATGATTCCTTTTCTTCTCATTCTATAAGAGGAGCTGCGGGCTCTAAAGCTTTTTGTAAATCAGCTTCTCTTCAGGAAATTTTGAATGCTGCTGACTGGTCTTCTGATTCAGTTTTTAAACAGTTTTATTTTAAGCCCATCAATTCTTTGCCTCAATGTTTTTTAGATTAAGTTTTATTTCTAGCTTTAAACTTGCAAAATAGGAGTCTCTGTCCTTGTAATAAAATTCAGATTATCCTAGCTTTGTGAAGGAATAATCTAGATTTTATTAAAGAGACAGAGACGAGTATTTTCCCTCCCTTTTACCCTACCCTATTGTTTTTTTGTATGAAATTTATATTTGATGAATAATTTATATACATTTATTTCAGCTCCTGGTCCCTCTCCTTGAGGATTCTGAACGTCTGTTTATTACAAAAGAAGATCTTCAAAGTCAAGTTCCATATGAAGAATTTTCTACAAGTTCTGCAGGATTTTTTCCTCGTGGTCAAATTCCTTCGGATGAACTGTGTTTCAAGTTTTTTCTTTATTTCTTCTGTTTCTTACTTATGTTTTTTGTATTAGTTTATGGACTCATTTGTGAAGACTTCAACAATATTTTCTCCTCAAGCACCAAAGTTCAAAGAGGCAGTTGGGATACTATTTGGACAGTTTATAGCAAAATTAACTTTTATGATTGGTCTGAATTAGATCACACCATCCAGGGTTGTTTTTCATTGGTTACCATATTCATCTCTGTGTTTTCTATGTTATATATTTAAAATGTTTATTGTTACTTTAAATGGCTGTTGAGCAGTAAAGGAAAAGGCTTATGCAAAATACTCGTCTCTGTCTCTTTAATCAAATCTAGATTATTCCTTCACAAAGCTAGGATAATCTGATTTTTTTTCTGTTCTCTAAATAGAGAGTGTTTTAAATGTATTGCAGCCAGGGCCATTTATTAAATGGATTTCCTGCTCTGAATAAAACAACTTTTCTATGAGGTAGATGTTCTTATAAGCCAGTGCTCTCAAAGTACCGGCCCTAGGGCCATATGTGGCCCTCAATATAGTTTCATATGGCCCTCCCTTGTTTATTAGGTACATTATTAATTTGGGCCTGTCATTTTTTAGTGTAACTAGGCAACTAGCTGATTTTCTATACAAGATAAATATAAAGACAAGCATGCATTGAGCAGTTAAAGCTCCCAACATGCACTGCTTGGATAAATTATACTTTTTACGATGCCATATCACTTCACTTGGCATTCACAAGACAAATGTAGACAACTGTCTATGTATATTGTGGACTTCATCACCCACTATGTACTACTACTTGGGTAAATGTCACATACAGTTGCAGAGCACTTACTCTGTTCAAGCGGCCCCAATGGGAGAAGAACACTTGGCCAGTGGCCCCCCAAATACATTGAGCTTGATACCCCTGTTATTAGCTATTGAGTGAATAAGACAGAGCTTTCCTATATCATTGTGTTAACATAATCTCGGATTCAGTAACAAACTCAACTGGACCTTTTTTGTAAGTATATTAAGATTGGTATAGGTTGAACTCGATGGACTTCTGTCTTTTTTCAACCTCATCTACTATGTTTAGTAGAAAAGATAAGATAACAAAATGGGAATTAGGGACAGATATGTAAAGAATGCCATGTGCTCATTCTTTTTTACAGGAATGGAAAATTCACAATTTTTCAGACTTAAACTACAAGAAAAGGGATAAAATAAATAATGATGCAAAGTTGTTTTACTGTGCATAATTAAACTACCCCTTTAACCTTTGATCTTGCAAACAATATTTTGAACACACTTAAAGGGACACTAAAGTCAAAATGAAACTTTTATGATTCAGATAGAGCATGTAGTTTTAAGAGACTATTGTCTTTTTATTATGCACTTGTTAATTATGCAATTGAATTGTATTTAATGGTCCTTAAACTGCTGCATCAAGGAAATATTTTGAATAATATGTCACTTTAATCCTACTATTTTGAGAGTCCTAACAAGCCAATAACATGTTCTTCTTTCTCTTTTTTAGTGAGGTACCAAGAAAGATTCATCGGCTAGTTGTGTGAAAAAGGATAAACCTCATCATGGGAAACACCGCCAGCTCAAGAGAAGGACTTACATTGCATGGTTCAAATCTATTGAAACAGATTTTCAACACTTACTGGACCTACCACCATAACTTAGATTTGCTAGCTACCGTTTTGGCATCAATTGAGATCATTTTTCTTCTTTCTCATATAGGCTCCGATATTAAAAACATTGTGGCAATGGCAATATGTTAAAAACCGATCAGTCATGCGATCGAGATTGATGGTGAGATTTTAAAAAGGGATTAAATGTGTGTTTAAAGACAGTGTCACCGAGAGGCGTTTTACTATTCATCTCTGTGGGTGACAATGCTTTTCTGATACTGGCAAAATTTTAAAAGCAGCATCGCCTCCTACATTGAAGGTGAATTGTAAATGATCCCTTTAGACAGTATTGTATTATTATTATTATCATTTATTTATATAGCGCCGCCACATTCCGAAGCGCTGGGTACAGTGATAGGGGTATACAATGACAAAGATTTGTGATAAAATACAAAACATAACAAAACTAAACAAATCTAGTACAAGAGGAAGAGGGCCCTGCTCCGGAGAGCTCACAGTCTATAGGTTTAGGGTGCAGAGACATAAGGTTGGGGTAGCTTGTTACATAGGTTCTATTTGCAGCAGTTAATCAGACAGTTCATGTACATGTATGAGTTTGTTTCGAATGCGGGATGGAGGAGAGATGGTAAGCCTCTCTGAATAGGTGAGTTTTCAAGGAGCGTTTGAAGCTATACAAGGTTGGAGACAGTCTAATTGAGCGGGGTAGAGAGTTCCAGAGGACAGGAGCAGCACGTGCGAAGTCTTGGAGGCGGGAGTGGGACGTGGTGATAATAGGAGTGTAGAGACGTAGGTCAGAGGTTGATCGAAGAGGACAGGATGGGGAATATTTTGCGATGAGAGAGGAAATATAGTTGGGAGTTAGACCGTTGAGTGCTTTGTAGGTTAGGGTTAATACTTTAAATTGTATTCTGGAGAGTATGGGGAGCCAGTGTAGAGACTGGCAGAGCGGAGCAGCTGATGTAGATCGTCGACATAGGTGGATGGGTCTAGCAGAAGCATTCATAATAGATTGGAGGGAGGAGAGGCAGTGTTTTGGAAGGCCATTTAGGAGTAGATTGCAATAATCAATGCGTGACAAAATGAGGGAATGAATAAGTATTTTTGTAGTTTTTTGAGTAAGGAAGGGACGAATTCTGGAAATGTTGCGTAGGTGTGAGCGGCAGGATTTGGTAAGCGCTTGTATATGTGGGTTGAATGTGAGTTCTGAGTCTAGTGTGACCCCAAGGCAGCGGACCTGGGGTGAGGTGTTGAGAATAGAGTCTTCAACCATCAGAGAAATGTCAGGTGTTGGATGTCTCGAAGAGGGGGGGATAAGAAGTAGCTCAGTTTTGGACAGATTGAGTTGTAGGTACTGTGAAGACATCCAAGAGAAAATTGCAGGGAGGCAATCAGAAATCTGGTTGAGTAAAGCAATATAGTTCATATTACACCTGTAGGAGCTGGTGGATTATGGGTATATTATACATTTATATACAATGTTTTATTTATTGTTATTTTATTGTAAATAAAATATGATATGTTTATTAATTATTGTTGAAGATTGTGATATTGTGTTAGTGATATTAATATTTTATAGAAGACAGTAGCCGCGACTATTTATTTATTGCCAATTTAAATTCTCACTGTTCTGAACGTGTTATACTAATAACATTGTGACCGCACTGTAACAAACATGTTCTATATTATCAAATATTTTTGTTAAAGTGTGGTTGCCATATTATAACTAACACATAACAAAAATATAGGCGTTTTGTGGGAGTTTCATTTGCATTCTATGGAAGTAACTTCTTCTATTTTAATGTGGAAACATTGCCATAGGTTTATAATTTTAAAAGGACTTTCCTTTTTAAAGGATGTTACTGCATCAAAAAAGTTCAATGAACTTTTATCTGCTGCTTACCTAAATACACTGTCCCTTTAAGGTCCTTTAAAGATTCCGAAGTGGACTTCACCCTGATCTGAATGAAGTAAGAACATACACAATAAAAGTTTGGTTTTGCAGAGCTGATAATGGGTATATAGTTCTATTCAAGGGCATAACTTCTAAAAGGTCTCAATTGTGACTGGGCCTGCATCTCATCTGCTCCTGAAATCAGCTGTGGTGTCGCTACAGGGAGGGGGTCCCAGGTTCCACCTGCATTATGTTTAGCACCTCTGTGTATCCCCTCTGGCTCACAGTGTAAGGTAGGTGACTGGATTTCACTTTACAAATATGATGTCAGCTTTTCCAAGATGACCCCCATAGAGTTGCTGTACATAAAAAAAAACTGTCACCATATTTGTACATGAAGTGAATATACTCTGGGTTGGACTAACCAAGAATAAAGGATGACTTGCGGTCACAGAGAACCTGCTTACCTAGCCCCTATGTGATGCCTGATCAGCTTCTGCTAATTGCAAAGAACCAGAAAGGGAGCAGTTGAAATGGGGGCCTGCCACAGCCTTGGTCCAGGGGCCAAGAGAAGTCTAGTTACGCCCCTGATGATATTGTACTATTGTTAAGTTATTATAAAAAATATAAACAGTGATATTTGGAATGTGTATTATAAAGTAGTTAGGACATGGCGGAAAAGCTGAAATTAGTTTTTACGGGATTTTGTTTAGGTTTTTTTAATATTTACAACTATAATATTTTGTTTCATTTAGGGGGTCTTAGTTTAGTGGTCTTGGGAGGTTAACAGATAGGGTTAATGGTGTAGTGTTGGGGTTTATGGGGCTTTAGGGGTTAATAGTGTAGAGGGGTTAGGGTGAGGTGTAAGTTATTGTGCTTTAGGGGTTAAGGTATTGGGCTTAGGTTGCGGTGGAACTAATGGCGCTTTAGGGGTTAATAGTGCAGTGGGCTTAGGTTGCAGTAGGACTAATGGCGCTTTAGGGGTTAATAGTGTAGAGCTGTGTAGCGGGTTTATTAGGTTTGTCTTTTTTGCATTAAAAGAATAATGAATGAAGTAATCCATTAAAGCCTTTCTTTAATACATTCTTTTTTCATCTTTTATTTCGTGTTGGCTGCCGTTTGTTTATTTGGTTGTGCACTAAATGCATGAATTAGGCAACGTACGTGGGGGATATGAGAAAAAGGGATCATTTGCATTACATCTTCAACATAGGTGTTGATGCTGCTTTGAAAACATCGCCAGCGCTGTCACCAACTGAGAGTTGTAGTAAAATCTTCAAATAGTCTTCAAAGTTAAAGGGATATGAAACCCAAACATTTTCTTTTGTGATTCAGACAGAGCAAACCATTTCAAAAAAGGTTCCTATTTACTTCTATTATCAAATTTGCTACGTTCCCATGATATTCTTTGTTGCAGAGATACCTAGGTAGGCATCTGGCGCACTACATGGCAGGAACTAGTGCTGTCATCTAGTGCTCTTGCATATGGATAACATTCTTGCAAAACTGCTGCCATATAGTGTTCCAGACACATGCACGCTCCTGAGCTTACGTCCCTGCTTTTCAACAGAAGATACCAATAGGATGAAGAAAATTTTATAATAGAACTGAATTAGAAATGTGTTTAAAAATGGATGCTCTATCTGAGTCCTGAAATCATTTCTTTGGCTTTCATGTCTCTTTAAAGTGAACACATTATACCTACTTAATTTTTTGGGTGAGGGGGGTTAAGAATGAGTATTCATCTCTCCCTCTAATAATTAGATTGTCATCAAGATGTTAAGTGACTTAAAGGGACCCTCAAGTCTAAATAAACCTTTATGATTCAGAAAGAACAGTTTTAAGACACTTTCCAGTTTACTTCCATTATCAAATTTTGCACAGTCTTGTTATATGCACACTTTCTGGGCATACTCTATTTCATTATATCCTTTATTATTATTTTTGTATATGAAATAACTGTTTTTGCTCTTTGAATCCACAAACCATTAAACAGGCAGTAAACTTACAAACTTAGTGCAGAATTATATAACATTAGCTTACCGGCAGCTTTATACATTAAATTATTGCAAAGAAATTATAAGTAAAAGCTCCTTTTACCAGAACGCTGCTCTTTGTTCTACTAAGCGGGTCTGGTTTTTCCACAGCATATCCGGCAACACTGTCTAGTCACCGTGTGCCCGGTCGCGCCATTAAAATGAATGTAGCTCGCTCCCGCTCTGGTCTAGTAGCAGGAGCGAGCTACATTCATTTTAATGACGCGACTAGGCACACGGTGACTAGACAGTGTTGCCGGATATGCTGTGGAAAAAACAGACCCGCTCAGTAGAACAAAGAGCGGCGTTCTGGTAAAAGGAGCTTTTACTTATAATGTATCTGCAATAATTTAATGTATAAAGCTGCCGGTAAACTAATGTTATATAATTCTGCACTATGTGCAGAATTATATAACAATAGTTTGTAAGTTTACTGCCCCTTTAACATTGGAGAGCTTGTAGGGAAATCAGATATCCTTATTTTACCACTGTCTGTACACCAAAGCTCAATAATGAGAGAACAATTGAAAATTAACATTTCATTACTTATCTCTCCTCCCCCCATAGGAGTGTAATATATTTTGCTGGCTATGTTTAAAGGGACAGTCAAATCCAAAATAGTTATTGTTTAAAAAGAATGATAATCCCTTTATTAACCATTCCCAAATCTTGCACAGCCAACATGGTCATATTAAATAATTTTAACCTCTGTGATTACCTTGTTTCTAATCTCTTTTGACAGCCCCCTGATCACATGGCTATTTATTTATTTATTTATTATCTATTGACTTGCATTTTAGCCAATTAGTGCAGTGTTAGACACAACTCCAAGGGGGAGAGCATAATGTTTTCTATATGGCCCACATAGATTAGCAGTCTCTTGTGAAAAGCAAATAAAACATCATGTGATAACTGGCTGTCTGTAGTGGCTTAGAAACAGGCAGAAATTAAGAGGTTTAAATGTTATAAAGTATATTAATATAAAAATGTTTGGTTGTGCAAAGCTGGGGAATGGGTAGTAAAGGCGTTATATATCTTTTTAAACAATAACACTTTAGTTGTTGATTGTTCCTTTAAGTAGCCACAGCTTAAAGGGACATGAAACCCAAACATTTTCTTTCATGAACATACAATTTGAAACAACTTTTATCAAATTTGCTTACTTCTCTTGGTATCATTTGTTAAAGGAGCAGCAATGCAATGGGTGAGCCAATGACAATCGGTATATGTATGCAGCCACCAATCAGAAGCTAGAACCTAGGTTGTTTGCTAGATAAACCTTTCAGCAAAAGATAACAAGAGAAGGAATCAAATTAAATAATAGAAGTAAATTGAAAAGTTGTTTAAAAGCACATGCTCTTTTTTAAATCATGAAAGAAAAAATGTGGGTTTCATGTCCCTTTAAAGGGACAGTCAAGTCCAAAAAAAACTTTCATTTTTCAAATAGGGCATGTAATTTTAAACAACTTTCCAATTTACTTTTATCACCAATTTCCTTCTTAATATAAGGAGAGTCCACGGATTCATTCATTACTTGTGGGAAATACAGAACCTGGCCACCAGGAGGAGGCAAAGACACCCCAGCCAAAGGCTTAAATACCTCCCCCACTCCCCTCATCCCCCAGTCATTCTTTGCCTTTTGTCACAGGAGGATGGCAGAGAAGTGTTGGAAGATTCAGAGTAGTCTCTTATGGAGGGTAGTACTCTTTGGTTTTGGACTGGAGTTTTAAGTAGTCTTGTCAGTCTCTCAGTGAGAACATTGTAGAATGTTAGGGTCTGGAGATGCTGGGAGAGTCTTTATACTCATATGATAACGCAAGAAGACAGGGTCACAGTGTGACTCCTTTTATCTGTATGGAATCAAAGGTTAATATCTCTGGAAAGGGATTATTGAACAGGGGGGATTTATGTATAATTTGCTTTATTATGTTTTATGCTGCGACATGTGTGAGATGAGGCTCAGGCAGATGTTGGAACATTCAGGTTTTACTATCATTTTTGGATAACTGCGTGGCCTGTTAGATTTGGCACGCTTATTCCAGGAGCAGGAGTGGTCCTGCATGGCATTGATTTCCTCTTTCCTGACCGTGCGGTTTACAGGAGAAGAAGCATTTTTTCTGTGGTGCCTGGGTCATAGGAGGTGGTGAGTGCCCCGGCCATTGGGGGTATAAAGGTTCCATTTATCTTTTTCTAGAGTTCATCTGAAAAGTGCAAGCTATGGAGGACTCTGATACATTAGAGGGTACTCCCTCTTTACCTAAATCTAATACCTGTTTTTATTGTGAGGAGGCTACGGTATACCCACCTGCTCAATTATGTTCCACATGCCTTGATAAAGTACTTATATCTAAGAAACCCCAGATGTTTAGTACCACTGAGCCGTTCAGCTCTGAGGGGTCTCCGTCCCGTGAGGTGTGTTCCCTGCAGTCATCTCCTACTACACATGCAGCTTCCCATTGCACTGCTAATCCTCCTTCGGGAGGGGCCCTCTTACCGCCAGACTTTACTGAACAGCTACAAACAGCAGTGTCTGCGGCCTTCAGTGCTTTACCTCGCCATGCTAAGCGCAAGCGAAAGGTCAAATATTGCTATCCTTCCCAGGGGTCATCTACCAACTTGTTGGATTTATCTGATACTAGATTATCCGCTGATGAGGATGCTTCTGATACTTCAAAGGAGGCTCTTTCTGGGTAGGAATCTGTGGCCTCTAAACCTCTGGCTGCGGAGGAACCAGACTTTAGATTTAGGATTGAGCACTTACGCTTTCTGTTATAGGAAGTGTTGGCTATGTTAGAGGTTCCGGAACCTAAATTACCCAAGGAACCTTCTATTCCTAAGCTTGATAAGGTTTATGAGGATAGGGTGGTGCCACAAACTTTCCCGGTTCCCGTAAAGATGGCAAATATTATTAAGAATGAATGGGAGGGACTTGGATCTTCTTTTTCCCCTTCTTCTTCCATTAAGAAATTGTTCCCGGTTCCAGACTGTCAATTAGAGTTGTGGGGGTTTGTCCCTGAGGACTTGAAGGATGCTTACCTTCATGTGCCAATAGACTTGAAGGATGCTTACCTTCATGTGCCAATACACAAGGATCACTTCAAGTTCTTAAGAATAGCCTTTCTGGACCAGCACTTCCAGTTTGTTGCTCTTCCATTTGGTCTAGCTACTGACCCAAGAGTCTTTACGAAGGTTCTGCAGTAGCGCCATACTTGGACGACATCCTGGTTCAGGCTCCATACTGTCGGCTGGCAGAGGACCATTCAAGAGCTCTTCTACTTCTTCTTCAATCTCTGGTTCCCAGTACCAGGGTGGAATTCCTGGGTACGATAATAGATTCCATATCCATGAGGATATTTCTTTCAGACTAGAGACGTTGCAAGATTACTTCCAATTGTCTTGCCCTCCAGACCTCCTTAAGGCCCTCTGTGGCCTGGTGTATGGAGGTAATTGGGCTCATGGTGTTGAATGAAAAAGAAAAGATAACACGAGTACTCGGCACCTTGAGCCACAAGAACTGAACCCAACAGGACCAGCCTGCATCCGGGTCCCAAACATCAGGCCATATAAATCCTCCCTCAGAAGGTAAGAAGGGAAACAGACAAACAGAGGACAAACATGTCCCCAGAAACACTTCAGCCAAAATAACAGAGAGCATCGATCCCAGTGTAAGATTCCCGAAGGAAAATAATAAACAAAATAAAGACATCCTAACCGGATAAAAAGAAAATATAAGACAACCCATAGGTTAACACCCAATAAGGAAACAGTCCTACCACAGGACCAGCCAAACGGAGCCCTAATCCAAACAAACTGGGAAGGATCTCAAACAAGAACAATCAGGAGATTACATCATTCCCACATGTCTACTGAGCTGTACCATTCGAAGCAGACTGAAAATTCCCATATCCGAGAAGGATAGAATCATTTAATAACTGAAAAACATGTCTGAGTAGGACGCGAAGACGCACCACTCTATAACGGAAGGCACAACATTCAGGGACAGCTACCCCCACAGGGAACTGTACAGGCCCTCCCCAAGGTGGTAGCCCCGGGACAATAGGGCACGAGCACAAACACGCATAAACTTCCGGACTCTGCAGACAAATAATCGCCAAAAATATGCGGAAGAGAAAACATGCTGCAACCTCCGGGGGGAAAACGCCACCCTGTATGGAGAAATAATCATAAACTGGGTCACCCGGATGTGTAGAAGTATGGAGCGTTAGGGAACTCGCCTCTTGGAGGACGGGACCCCCAGAGGCGGATGGCTCAGCTGACCCTTGATTCCCTGAACCCGAGGAACCAGGCGCTCTCATATAGCAGATAGAACAAAACTGGTTGACATGTGTCACCGAGGCCAAACCGGATTCTTCACTGGACGCAGAACCAGAATCTGAAATTAAAATAGTCTTAGTATCAGAATCCTCCATAACGGAATCCGAATTTTGCACAATCTCAGCATCCTCCATAACTGGATAGAGGAAAGGTAAATATGGACTAAAGATTAACACAAAAACGGCACATGACACCCACAATGGCTTGGGCACTCACCACCTCCTATGACCAGACCCCTGCGAACCAGAATTTCTCCTTAGCCACACGGTCGGGAATGTGGAAATGGAAGACGGAGCGTAACCATGCCCGACCACAAGGTGAACCGTATAGTCCAAAAAAGCGTGCCGATACCTAAGGTCACGTCACTTCCAAAGGCCTCAATGTTCCAACCACGAGGTCCGTAAACACCACACATAAGCAGGTTGAATCACATAACAAACATGATTACAAACCCTCCTGTTCAATAACCCCCTCAGGAGATATTAACCCTTGATTCTAAGATACTAAAGGAGACTCACTGAGACCCTTATGATAAGTTAGACCCGCAAGGTGGTAACCTCTCGGGAACACAATTGCATTACAGTATATTCATAAAGAAAGTAAAATGAAACAATCTTACTGGTGGAGGCAAGATGGTGGATCTTTCCTCCACCATGGACTTGAGAGAACAAAGAAGGTAACAGAGTGAAGTTCGACACTGCCAATTACTTGAGGAGCTGTTAACATGAGTCGGGATGGTTTCGCAGAAAGACTCTTCCTGCATCTCTAGGCTCTAACTTTCAACCAAGCCCTCACTGAGATACTGACAGGACTACTTAAAACTCCAGTCCCATGCCGAAGAGTACTACCCTCCATAAGAGACAAAACAAATTCTGACACTTCTCTGCCAACCTCCTGGGACGAAAGGCAAAGAATGACTGGGGGATGAGGGAAATGGGAGGAGTATTTTAGCCTTTGGCTGGGGTGTCTTTGCCTCCTCCTGGTGGCCAGGTTCTTAATTCCCAAAAGTAATGAATGCAGCTGTGGACTCTTTCCATTTAAGAAGAAAATTACTGTCTTGGAAGGTTATTTTTCTACTGGCTTTTGCTTCGGCACGCAGAGTCTCTGAGATGGCGGCCTTGCAATGTGAGCCCCCTTACCTAGTTTTTCATGCTGATAAATCTGTTCTTCGTACTGGGTTGGGTTTTCTCCCCAAGGTTGTATCTTATCGCAACATCAACCAGGAGATTGTGGTTCCTTCCTTGTGTCCTAATCCTTCTTCAAAAGGAACGATTTCTTCATAATTTGGATGTGGTTCGGACTTTGAAATTCTATCTTCAGGCTACAAAGGATTTTAGACAGACTTGTTTGTTGTCTATTCTGAGAAGCGTGGAGGGCAGAAGGCTTCTTTCACTTCCTTGTCTTTTTGGTTGAGGAGCATTATTCGTTTAGCATATGAAACAGCGGGACATAAGCCTCCTCAGAGGATTAAGGCTCATTCAACTAGAGCTCTGGCTTCATCTTGGGCCTTCAAGAATGAGGCCTCTATGGAGCAGATTTGTAGGGCGGCTACCTGGTCCTCCTTACATACATTTTACAAATTTGACGTTTTTGCTTCGGCTGAAGCAGATTTTGGGAGAAAGGTTTTGCAGATTGTGGTGCCTTCAGAATATGGTCCTCCTCTTTTTTACCCTTCCATTTTCATTCAGTGTCCTCTAGAGCTTGGGTATATGTTTCTCACAAGTAATGAATGAAGCCGTGGACTCTCCTCATATTAAGAAGAAAAACATAAATTATGTTTACCAGATAATTTCCTTTCCTTCTGTATGAGGAGAGCCCACGGCCCTTGCCCGTTTTCTCCATTGGGCGGACCAAATTTTTTGTTATTCTTCTGGCACCTTTTATACCCTGATATTTCTCCTACTGTTCCTTGTTCCCTCGGCAGAATGACTGGAGGATGAGGGGAGTGGGGGAGGTATTTAAACCTTTGGCTGGATTGTCTTTGCCTCCTCCTGGTGGCCAGGTTCTGTATTTCCCACAAGTAATGAATGAAGCCTTAGACTCTCCTCATACAGAAGGAAAGGAAATTATCTGGTAAGCATAATCTATGTTTTTGCTTTGTTCTCTAGGTATTCTTAGTTGAAAGCTAAATCTAGGAAGGCTCATATGCTAATTTCTAAGCCCTTGAAGGGCGCCTCTTATCATATGCTTTATTATTTGTTTTTCACAACAGGGGAGAGTGAGTTAATGTGAGCCATTTAGATAACATTGTGATCACGCACGTGGAGTGTGGCAGACACTGCACTAATTGGCTAAAATGAAAGTCAATAGATAATAAATAAAATCTCATGTGATCAGGGGGCTGTCAGAAGATTCTTATATATATGTTAATCACAGAGGTAAAAAGTGTATTAATATAACCGTGTTGGTTGTGCAAAACTGGGGAATGGGTAATAAAGGGATTATCTATCTTTTAAAACAACACTGGCAGCACAAAACATGGTAAATGACCATGTGCTGTGCTGCTTGTTTTTAACCAGTGTATTTTCATTATATGATCAAATAAAGACTCTGCATATTTCTATAGTTACCCGGTGTGTTGCCTTTTTGTAGCAGCGTGTATTTGGGTTGCTGGACTTACATTGTGAAGCGTTAGTGGATCGCTTCTTTCAATTACGACACCTGCTACTTTGTATTGCAATGTTAAATTGTTCATCATATCGTTGATGTCAACAGGGGTGTGTCTCTACAGCGTGAAAACCAGTGCGGTTTCACTTTTACCACTGCACAGAGGATGATCTTTCGAGCGCAGTCTTGACGTTTGTTTTGTTGCAATTTTCAGTATAGGTGGGGATACCACTGTCAAAAACAGCTATTCCAATGCCAAAATAATGGTAAATTAGCTTTTTGTAGGCAACTGAATACACTTCAGCAGATAGCATGGATAACTTGAAACACATTAAAATGGAGAAAATGTTATAGTACACTGTCCCTTTAATGAACATTTTGAAATGAAACGCTATGCCTACATTGCATTCAATAATACGGCATTTTCTGGCAATGATGTATATAAATGTTGAAAGCTCTGAGCGAGACCCTACCTATGCATATCTATAATCAGCAATTTAAAAATAATGTGTTTTAACCCCTTAATGACCAGTGTTGTACCCTGTACAACGCTGGTCATTATGCCCTTAAGGGCCAGTGACGTACCCTGTATGTCGCTGCAATCCTGGGCTTCTCTCTGCCGCAATCTCGCTCAAAATTGCGAGATTGCACCAAATTTTTGTATGCCCCATGAGTGGGGCACTGCAGAAATAGATTTGCAGAGTTACCAATACCCTCTCTGCACCAGACAGCGGTGGTGCTGATGGTTGGTGGGAGGGAGCAATAGCAGGGAGGCGGGTGGGCGGCCCATTGCCGGTGCAACATCAGATCCTGTCCGTGATCATGCACGGAGGGGGGGGGGGCGGGACTCGGGAGCGTGTGTGCCAAAGGAGGGAGAGGGAGGGGGGAAAATGTTTTGGAAATGGATCCGGGAGGGGGAGAGGGTATTGGGGAGGGGGGGGGGAAAGCTACACTACAGAAAATAGGTTTTTTTTATATTTTGTGTGCAAATCTGTTAGTAAACTGGGTACTGGCAGGGGATGATTAGAGAGCTGTTTGGGGTGATCAGGGAGGTTGGGGGGTAATGGGGGATCCTACACTTCATATAAAATATATAATTTTAAAAAACACCTTTATTTTTATACTGGCAGACTTTTTGCCAGTACTTAAGATGGCGGTGACAATTGTGAGGTGGGGAGGGAAGAGAGCTGTTTGAGAGGGGTCAGGGAGGGATCAGAGGATGGGATGTGTCAGGTGGGAGGCTGATCTCTATACTAAAGCTAAAATTAACCCTACAAGCTACCTAATTCACTGCTGGGCATAATACAAGTGTGGTGCGCAGTGACAATTAGCGGCCTTCTAATTACCAAAAATCAAAGCCAAAGCCATATATGTCTGCTATTTCTGAACAAAGGAGATCCCAGAGAAGCATTTACAACCATTTGTGCCATAATTGCTCAAGTTGTTTTTAAATAATTTCAGTGAGAAACCTAAAGTTTGTGAACTAGTGAACGATTTTTTTTATTTGATCCCATTTGGCGGTAATATGGTGGCATGAAATATACCAAAATGGGCCTAGATAAATACTTTGGGTTGTCTACTACACTATTCTTAAAATTAACCTCGCAAGCTCCCTAATTAACCCCTTCACTGCTGGGCATAATACATGTGTGGTGCGCAGCAGCATTTAGCGGCCTTCTAATTACCAAAAAGCAACGCCAAAGCCATATATTTCTGCTATTTCTGAACAAAGGGGATCCCAGAGAAGTATTTACAACCATTTGTGCCATAATTGCACAAGCTCTTTGTAAATAATTTCAGTGACAAACCTAAAGTTTGTGAAAATGTTTGTGAAAAAGTGAATGATTTTTTTTATTTGATCGCATTTGGCGGTGAAACGGTGGCATGATATATACCAAAATGGGCCTAGATCAATACTTTGGGTTGTCTACTAAAAAAAAATATATACATGTAAAGGGATATTCAGGGATTCCTGACAGATATCAGTGTTCCAATGTAACTAGCGCTAATTTTGAAAAAAAAAATGGTTTGGAAATAGCAAAGTGCTACTTGTATTTATTTGTTTATCCTAAACTCAGGACAAAATTTAGAAACTATTTAGCATGGGTGTTTTTGGTGGTTGTAGATGTGTAACAGATTTTGGGGGTCAAAGTTAGAAAAGTGTGTTTTTTCCATTTTTTTTCATCATATTTTATAATTTTTTATAGCAAATTATAACATATGATGAAAATAATGGTATCTTTAGAAAGTCCATTTAATGGCGTGAAAAACGGTATATAATATGTGTGGGTACAGTAAATGAGTAAGAGGAAAATTACAGCTAAACACAAACACACGCAAAAATGTAAAAAATAGCCCTAGTCCTTAAAGGAAAGAAATTGAAAAATGGTCTGGTCCTTAAGGGGTTAATAAACTAGAGCTTGCCATTTTGCATTAGAATGCCCTATAATAAACACAATCATTTATTGGTTTTACAGAAACACAAAAATCTTACCAAGATCACACTTTTATACTGTAATATTCAAAATGAAATTATTACTTGGTGTCGTCATAAATTGATATCAATGGTTAAGTGTAAAATGCATTCAAATGTATTAGACAGGCATACTCAACACTGATTTAATTAATTAATTAATTAATTAATTTCACTTTGGTTGTGAGACTATTTTGTCTATTTTTTTGCATTTAACTAGAATTTACAGACCCACTAATGGATTGGAA